>NC_052055.2:105668181-105903398 GCF_903992535.2 Arvicola amphibius | reverse complement strand
AGAAACTCTATCTGGAACATGGACTGTTCTTTGCTGACCCTCCAGGAGGCTTGGATGGGAAGGAAGAGCTAGAGAAGGTGCCCGCTTAGCTTGCATTGGTCATCCATATGGTTCTTGCATCTGACACATGGTTTTCTAAAATTTGTAATAACTCCAGCTGCATCTACTACATGAGAATCCGTATGGAAGAAGTGGTTATGAGCTACCTCATTCTACTGTGTTCGGTGGCTGGCATACTTCCAGAGGAATTGTTTCATCTGCCAGTCAGAAAAGATAAACGAGCTAGGGATTACCGGGTATGTTCTGCAGACTAGAAAACTGAGTTTTGGAGAAGCCAACTGACGGATCCACCATCAGCAGGTTAATATAGAAGAGAGTGCCCTCAGACACACATTATTGCAATTTTGTGGTATATACATGTTTGGATAGCATGCATAGTTTTCCAGCATATTGCTGAAATGATTTCAAAGCATTGAACTAAAAAGATATGCCCAGGAATTATGTATCTAACTGTCTGAAAACTACAGAAAAATAAAGATGGGGTAAAAATGTCTCCTACCTTCCCATTTGCTTTGACAAGACAGATTCTATAGGAGTCCACCAATCTGGTTTCCAATACCATAAGCACACATTCTTGCAAACTTTGAACTTCGTATCTCCAATACGTAAGATACCTGATCCACTCTTTGTCCCAGTAAGTGGAATTTTATAGTCAAGATGACTCTAGTTGTTGAGTCAAAAAATTACTAAGGCATCTCCAAAGAACAGGAGTCAGTGGTCTTGTTCCCCTACTATTTCAGTACTTTAAATGACATGTGCAACTGACCCCTGGCATCCGTCTCAATCCCAGGTGCCAATGGAAGCCATCACTACTAGCTACTGATTTTTAAAATGCAGCCAGTAGCAACCTTTGAAGTCTAATTTCTTCTTGCTTGCAGCCTAAGCTCAAGCTATCTATTAGGACTATAATTACATGGCACTTGAGTGCCAGCTTCCTCGGATCTATAATGATGCCACACTAGCAAGCTAGATATCACATCCTAAGGGTCGCCTTTGTGTCCTAACAAAGGTGAGGACTATAACGAACACCAATAATGATGCATCGGGATTGCATACCATTTTAGAATTTATAAAACACTTCCCTAGATATCACTGAGAGCCTCACACTAGTTATATGAAATAAACAGTACAGACACCATTATCTCCATTTTATAAATGAAGGAAATAAAATCTGGCAAATTTAATGACCTATAAGTACCGAGTGAGCAAGATGGGTCTCAAATTAATGGACTCTTATGAAAATTTAGTGAGGAACAATAAAAGTTATGTGACTGTTGAACTTCAATAAAAAAAAAAGAAAAGAAAGAAAAAGGTAACATGAACCACCTATATTCAAAGGATGCCTTCAAAGAGCTCAGGGTAAAGTGTCTCCATCGCAACTGAGTTCAACAAAAGGGCATTCAAGCCTTCTATAACTGTCATACAACATTCACGTGCATGCTCAAACGTGTGTGTGTGTGTGTGTGTGTGTGTGTGTGTGTGTGTGTGTGTACCTGGTTTTTGAGACAGAGAATCTCACCAGTAGGCTAAACTAGCTAGCCAGTAAACCCCAGGAATCTGCCTTTTCGCCCACTCCCTAACACTATGATTAGAAGTGCAGGCCACCATGCCAATTGTTTTTGTTGTTACTGTTTTTAAACATGAGTTCTGGCATTAAATTCATATCCTCATACTTACAAGCAGGTGTCTCCCTGCCTAAGTTATCTCCTGAGTACTCATCACATAAGATCTCAAGTCTTCCTACGTCAGACTTCAAGCCAAACTAAGCAGACCTTGAGACTAAGCTTGTCACGTATCAGAAGAAGCCCTTGTTCTGCTATGGTAAAAATAATAATAATAATAATTGAGCAATTAATATGCCTTAAATTGTTGTTCTATCCAAAGAAAATAAAATTAGGACAAGAGGGGGAAACACCCCAATGCCACTCGCTGACTGATGGGGATGGAAGCAAAGGGGAGACACATGAGGCTACAAACATTCCCATAGGCAAACACTGAGTTTCATCTGACATAACAGTCAAGTGCCAACTCTTTAAAAAACCAAGTATGAGTATGAAAAAGAAAATGACAAAGTGCATTTCGACTCTGAACAATATCCTGACAGGAAGTGGAGGGCTCAGCAGGCTCCCGCACATTAAAAATCATGCCCCATCTGATGTGGGCTGAACTCTCTGAGGAGAAATCACAGTCAAGCTAAATGTGGAACAGGAGAGAACAGAAAGCACAGAAGCAAAAGCTCACATGCAGGCTAATAATGCAAAGACGTCCTAGAACATTGCTGTTCCACGGATGGTCCCTGAACTGGCAGCAGCATTGTTCCTGGGAACTGGTGTAGAGATGCCAAAGACCAAGCTTATGAAATCCGAAACTCTGGAGCTGGGGTCCAGCCACCTCTGGAGGAGGCTTCCTGAGGATCCGGAGGCTTAGCACCACCAGAAATGTGTGGCTTGCCCTTGTCCTGTGTTTGCAGCCAAAGAACTTGAGCACCAGATGATGAACAGTGTGTTCCTGTTTGCTGTGATCACAGAAAGGTGTGGTTTTGACACTTCCTCCCTATAACAGCTCCATAGATGCTATAAATAGCAATTCCATTTAGCAAGTGCCCTCTGGAAGCTCAATAAGAGTAAGGGGACAGGTATGAGATAATTAATCATTCAATTACAGTCATCATACACTTAATTAAACATAGTTTACTCTTCCTAAATCATTTACCTCTCAGAGAACTGATGATTAGACTTCAGTATATTTTCGATTCCCTTGGGAAGGAACCTTTGTTCAAGTGCATCTTGGACCCCACCAAAAAGGCTGAGTAGGTAGACAAAAGAGAGGATCTGAAAAATCTCCATTTCTAAAACATTCTTGGCTGATGCCAATATGTGAATTCAAGGACCACGTATTCAGAAGCCTTATACTAGACATTCTTTTAAGTTTGTTTTTTAAATGATGTCTTTGTTGGAATAGGCCATGTGCTGGCAAATGTTTAACGAGAGTCCCTGGGTAGGGGGCACTCCAAACAGCAAAGATTTGTGGCATTTGTCAATTTTATGGGCTACATAAACTCATCATGATCTCTGCCAACTGACAGGATGGTGTCACTGAGGTCAAGGTTGGAGGTAGCTGGAGTTAACACACACTAACTTCTCCTTGATAAGCTGCCTCATTTTCACCCCCGCCCCAATGTGGGAATTTGGAGGCAAGCAGATGCTCCTGGTTAATTCTGCTCCCTCCTCTGGTGAGTCATGGGCTCTAGCAGGAGAATCATGTGAGGATCCATTCCTCACAACAAAACTTCGAGTAAATTTCCCTAAATAGAGAGCAAATGTGTTGAGTGTCCGACACTCTGAACTTGATTTCAGAATGGGCTTTGTAGCAGACGGTGTGCTAGAAGATATAGATAATAAGAATAAATGACAAATGGAAGAGCTTCTGTTGCTAGGCAAGTAGTACGGTGGGTCTTCTAGAGTAAAATTCCAGTAATTCACTCTATGGAAGGGTTCAAATAGCAAAAATGGCCAAGTCAGTAAACTGAACATTGAAAACACCTGAGTTCCTGAATAAGCAAACAGTAAGAAAAAGATGAAAGGAAAAAATACATATCCATTTTTCTCCCTGAGTAACTCTTCTAAGCTACACGCTCTGGAACATAGTCTCTGTGCCTTCTATGAAACAGGGGCATCCTTCCCCATCCCTTCATATCCTTAATAGGAAGGCAATGAGTTTACTTCATCTTCTGCTCTGGTGGGTCATCGGGTAGCAATCTGACTCACCCTCAATAACCAGCTCTCCAATACTCAAATTGTGTCTCATAAGTGAAATTTGCTCAGAGTCTCAGACTGAATTATTAAGAAACAAAATATTCCATATTGTGTAGACAAAATACAGTCCTGAAATATAGCTGCATTTAAAAGATTTTCTTTCTTTGAATCTGCTGATCAAGAGCTGAACCAGGATTGTTGAATAGTAACACTTGAATGTTTTGCCGTTACAACGCCTTATCTTGAGCCTTTGAGCCAACTGTATTATGACAAAAAATTTGAATAATCCCATCTCTGTAAACTAATGATGAACCAAATTATCATCTAGTGTTGGGTGACCAAGATGGCTTGTCCATGTATGGCTTGCTAACCCCCCATTCCCAAAGCTTTGAGACGCCCTTTCAACCAAATTGCTATTAGCAAGCAATGACCCTGGCCTGACGAGCTTAACCTACACAGAGTTCACTTGGAGTCCCTCAGTACAGCGCTGTAATTCCACACTTGAAAAGACTCTTGTTATTGGACCAGAGCCAGAACAAAATTAAAGCATTTCCTATTCAACTTTGCCAACTGCAGAAATTCATTCACTTAAAGCCTGATGACAATGAGTTGATTCAATTGCCGTTCAAGAAGCAGTTTTGGAAAATGTTTCCTGTTAGCAGCCCACACTAAGCTTCCATTCTCTATGCATCTCTCTATCTCTCTCTGTTTTCCCAAAAGATTTAAGGAAATCTACATCCTGAGAAAGAAGAACTTTTGGTGGTTCCAATGAGGACCCATCAATGGATTCTAGTAGGCCCATCATCATTATATACCACATACACATCAGTGTGTTCCTGAAAACCTAAATCGGCCGCAGCGTGGTACGCAAACCTTCCTAAACCTCCTGCTTCTTCTTATTTATATTTATACTGAAAATAGAGTTTCTTCATATAAGGTATTCTGATTATGACTTTCGCTCCCCAAATTCTCCCAGATCCTCCTCACATTGCCACCCACACAAATACACAATCTTTTTTTCTCTTGCTCATTGGACTACAGACATCTAAAATAAATAATAGTAATAATAAGAACAGAAAACGAAAACAGACAAATCAGACAAACAGGACAGAACAAACAAACTTGGGGGGTGGCAAAGAAAAAGTTCAAGAAACACACAGAGGCAGAGGCATGCACATTCACACGCAGAGAAATCTCATAAAAACACAAAAGCAGAAATTGTAATATACACAGAAGGGACCTATAGGGTAAAGAAATAAACCAATAAAGTCCTGACAAAGAAACAAAGCATTGAGACAGAAAACCTCCAGAAGTGCCATTGAGTACATACACTGTGTATTGCCCATCTACTCCTGAGCATGGAGCATAGTCTTAAAAGCATTTGTATACCCAGGGTGGCTACACTGTTGAAGAAAATTTTTCATTTCTGAGCAGCTATTAATTGGAAATAGCTTCTGAGTTAAGAATGCGGTCCTGTGACCACTTCCCTTCTCAACACTGGAAATCCATGTGGAGTAGACCTGTGGTGTAGAGCCATTTCTCGCTGCCATAGTCTCTGAGTTCATATGTGCATCTGTGTTTAGAAGGCCCTGATACCTAGGTGTCCTCCATCCCTCCTGGCTCTCATACTCTTTTTGCCTTCTCTTCCATGGGATTCCTTGAACCCTGAGCAGAGAGATTTGATGGAGACGTCCTATTTAAGACTGAGTGTTCCTCAGTCTCTCACTCTCAGCACCCTGTCCAGCTGTGGGTTTCTGTATTTACTCCCATCTACTATAGGAGGAAGTTTCTCTGACGATGGCTGAGCAAGACACTGATCTATGAGTCTAGCAGAATGTCATGAAGGGTCATTTTATGGATCCAGAAGAATGTCATTTTATTGCTGTGTTCCCTTAGCAAAATAGTATTACCTGGTTTTCTCCCAGTTACTGGACCCATGCAGTGTCTAGGTAGGTACCAGCTCTATGTTTCTGTGTTCAGTAAGTTGTTTGGGTGTTGTCTTCCACAAAAGTGCATTGCCATCAACCTGTGGAGAGCAACCAATAGCCTTGGCATGGTTTTTTGTGGGGGGAGGAGAAGATGGGGACAGTTTCCATGCAACCCTTATGGCAATAATTCTATTAGATGTAACCCAGTCCCAAAACTAGAGGCTTCATTTGGTGACCAGACATGTCTAGTTGCAGCTCCAACTCCCCTGTTATTTGGTGATTTCATTTACATCACCTACATATATGCATATATGTTGCAGGAAGCTTCTACAGTATTAGGTTTCCATATGACTCCTCAATAGCCCTTAGTCTTAGCTGTACCTCCCTATGTTACCCTCCTCAACCTCCTTCTTTCCCACTTTCATATTGATCCTGCCAAGTCCACCCCACATAATCCATCAATAACTAACTGTTTCATTTTCTTTTCCTAGGGAGTTCCAAATATCCCCCAATTCCCTTACTCTGTACCTAACCTCCGTTGTTATGTGGATTGCTGTTTAAAGTCTTAACAGTGAAATCCCACATATAAGTGAATAGATATCGTATTTGTCCTTGCATTATATCATATTTTGGTCTGGGTTACTCCACTCAGGCTGATTTTTTTCTAGTTCTATTTACCTGTGAATTGTGGTTTCATTTTTTAACAGCTGACTAATATCCCATTATGTAAATGTACCACATTTTCTTTATCTATTCATCCATTGACAGACTTCCACTCTGTTTCCAATTTCTGACTGCCATAAACAGAGCAGCAAAGAACATGGTTGGGAAAGTGTCTCTCCTCTGGGTAGACACCCAAGAGTGGTAGCGCTAGATCTTGGGGTAGATCTACTTCCAGCTTCCTGAGGAATCACCAATACTGATTTCCACAGTGACTGCCGTACATTTGCACTCTCATCAGCAATAGATGAACATTCCCCTTATTCCACATCCTCTCCAGAATCAACTGTCATTTGTTTAATTGATTGTGTTCATTATGGTTGGTGTAAGATGAAATCTCGAAGTACTTCTGATTTGCATTTCCCTGATATCTGAGGATGTTGAACATTTAAGTGCTTCTTGGCCATTTGTATTTCCTTTATTGAGAATTCCCTGTTTAGATCGGGGGAGGGGGGATCTCTGTAACCATGAAGGCCAGCTAGTGCTGATACATGACAGCCAATGAAGAAGTTTAATTCATCAAGACTCAAATACAAATGGCTACTCAATACAAGTAGCTGGTATTGGTTCAGACTTCAAGAGTCTGACACTAAACAGCTTATTTTAGGCATATTTAAGCATGGCACAATTTGGAAAAAAAAGTTTCCTGGTGATAATTATCTCAATCACATGGGTACAACAAAGTTTAAGACATGATTACATTGAAAGTCCAAGTGACATCTTCCATAAATATGGGTTCTATTGGTTAACTGAGGGAGTAGGTTCAAGGTAAATAGTGCTCATGATAAAGAAGCAGGGAAGGATATTGTTATAGATTAACTGTAGGTTCAAGGTAAACAGGACTCATGATAAAGGTCTGGGGGAGGATATTGTTATAGATTGACTGAGATAAACAGGCACAAGCTAAGGGTCTTGGGGAGACAGTGTAGCACAAAGGTCACCCTTTGAAGATATAACATGCTTGGTTTCCCTAATGCTTACATCTTATCACAAGTATTTATATACCTTATATCCCTCAGAGCTGTATCCCATTTCTTTTTATATAACTTGTATTGATCCTTTGTAGATTTCACATCATAATCCTGATCCCACCCACCTCCCCATGCCCCCACATCTGTCCTCTGCCCTTGTAACCTCATCCCCAAAGCAAAACAAAACTTAGAAGAAAAATTAAAGCCAAACAAACAAAACAAAACAAAAACAGAAAACAACCCACCAATGGGAGAAAGAAAGGAAAAAGGAAAGGAAAGGAAAGGAAAGGAAAGGAAAGGAAAGGAAAGGAAAGGAAAGGAAAGGAAAGGAAAGGAAAGAATCTCATTCTGGAAGCTGGAGTGTGGCCATTGAGCCTCTTTCATCTTCTCCGGCACAGGTTCACTGCCATGAGTCATCCATCCGTCTGGTTCAAGGCCTCTGGCTTCTGCTACACCATCAGTAATGGGCTCCTCTTGGATATCCTGCTGGTATCCTTTGTTGTGGGAATCCTGCAGTTTTGGATCTATAGGCTTATCCCCTTTACACGTTCCAACAGTTCATAGATAAGATATTAGAGTGGGCCAACTCTCATAGCCCTGGTTCTGTGCCTAGGTGGTCATTAGGCTGGTCAGCCTACCAGATTTCCCCAATTGTCACCACCCAGGTGAGCCCTCCGGCACTCATTCGGCCACACCACCCAATACAGCCTACAGCAAGGAGCAAGACCAGCTCTCTTGCTCTTGGGCCCTTGGGTGTTGTGTGATATTTTATTTGTGTTCTGACAAATAAAGCTTGCCTGGAGATCAGAGGGCAGTGCCAGACCCTAGTTACCCATAAAGGCAAGGCAGAGCTGGCACAGACCTTTAATCCCAGTACTTGGGAGGAGGAAGCTGGAAGATTAGGAGTTCAAGGTCACCCTGGGCTGCCTGAGATTGATCCAGTCTAAAAGGGAAACAGAGCAGGGGCATGATGGCTCTCACCTTTGATCCCAGCACTTGGGAATCTCATGCCTTTCATTCAGGCCCAAGGGAGACTCATGCCTTTAATCCCAGCACTAGGGAGGTGGAGACAGGATCTAGCCCCATTAAATCAGAGATGAGACTGGAGAAAGGAGGTGATAACCTGGAAGCTGAAAAGGTCACAAAGTTGACAGCTCTCAACTAACACAGGACACGGATTATAGATAAATCATACACCAGCATGGCTGGCCATGCAAACCAGTGAAACACAATCTAACAAATGTCCTAGTCAAGCGAAAGATACCAAACGTTACAATAATACAATATTTTCCGTCATTCTATACAGACTTTACTCCAAAATAATACTTAATGTCCCGTGAAAAGGTACGCAGACAACTATTCTATCACATCCCTCCAGCAAGAGGTGGGAAGTCAATGATGACACTCATCTGTGTCTCCCAATTTCCTCAAAAGGCCTCAGGAAAGAACCAACTAGGAAAGCCAAGAACAAGGGCTGAAAAGTGATGAAATCACCAGGAGGTTCTCATCCACATATCAACACAAAAGTATGCTTACAATGTTTGTATTTCTTATTCCTTGGTGAGCATTTCCTAGACTGTTGAAAATAGCAGCTCGGACCAAGGTTCCAGAACTGACCATTCTCAGTGATCTGAGAAACTGAGATGTAGTATTTGATGTTTTTTACACTTAGGTCTTCTAATACTGGATCAGCCCTGGAAATGAAAGCCCCTCAAGTCACTGCATTCGAAAGCCTTGATAGTGCTTCAAAAGCTAATTCAAAATATGCAAAGTGGTGACCACAGGGAGTCCCAGGCTAAAGAAATGATTGAACAGTGTTTGGGCTGCAAGTTCAAACACTTCTCAAAAATGAAAGAAGCCCTCATCACCCAAAATGGAGGATGGTACCTGAGACAGAACGGCCAACTGAATGAGACATTAGTTTCAACTGATATTTTCTTCAGTATTATAGACAATTTCAGTTTAACTAAAGTTTCATTCCCCCCTCCACCACACACACACACACACACACACACACACACATCATGAGTGTGCACACACAAACACACACATTCTCAGATATTGAAAGTACCTGGAAATTTTTTAAAGAAGGGAAGGAAAGGGGGAGTGGTAGAGGAGAGGGAGAGAAAGAGAGGAAGAGGAGGAAGAAGGGAGGGAAGAAGGGGAGGGAGGGAGGGAGAGGAGGGAGGAGAGAGGAGAGAGAGAGAGAGAGAGAGAGAGAGAGAGAGAGAGAGAGAGAGAAACTTATTCAATTGTCAGCCTTGAATGAGTGAAAAAATACCCTGAAGAATAGCAGAACCCTGTTTTTTCTCATGAGATCAGTAAACTGGAAATTCAAATCAAGTGCTTTCGATGGAGAATTGCTTCAGGATCTGTATTCAAATAGCTATCAAGACTGTAATTTTCTTTAACCTTAAAGTATTTTCATTTTCCCATTTGCTCTTTCTCTTAAAGTTGCATTGCATTGCTCATTTGTTTCCAAAAACCAAAGAATTAAAGATTTGTAGATATTTAAACAGAAAGAAAAGCCTGGCCTCTCTAGACTACCCATAGTAACTATGTTCTAAATCAGTGAACACACAACTGAATTGTACAATGTCTTATGAAAGTGGGTGTGGCTCAATGGTAGACCATGGAATGTCCAAGGACCTGGGTTCCATCCTCAGCTCTGCAAAGAAAGGAAGAAAATGAATGTTTTGTTTATTGATAAAATCAGATATTTGGAAATTGCCCACCTGAGAGAAGGCTTTGGTCCTCTGCTGTAATTCCACAAATACTGATTTGGAATGTGTAGCAAAAGTTTTTTCTGTCCTGCTGGTCCCCCTGGACCAGTTTCTGTTTGTCTGCCTGTTCCCGAAGTCATTTATGAATTAGCCACTCTGAGGCGTAATAACACTTACAATTGTTTGGCCAATGTCTTAGGTGTTTTATTGGCTAACTCTAAGTTAACCCATTTCTATAGTTTATATTTTGCCATGAGGTTCGTGGATTGTTACTTCACATCTTGCTTCTTGGGCAGCTTACAGGGTATCTCCTTGACTCCACCTGCTCTCTCTGTATCTTTGTTTTAACTTCCCACCTAGCTTTACTCTGTTAGGTCATTGGCTTAAACATCAACCAATAAAACCAATAAAAACAACATGTATACAGAAGGACATCCCACATCAGGAAAGGGGTCAGCATGTTGACTGATGTGATCAAATATATCAGATTGTTGCTTTTGTTCATATCTCCTTTTCAAAAGAAGCGAAGGATGGCAAAACATGTTAGCCACATAAATGAAAAGGACCGAGACACCTTCACTCTCTTAGGAACACAAACTTGTCCTTAAGAGGTTTCCAAGTACCTATTTGCTCGCAAACAGTGTAATCGCAACATATGTAGGGCTGACACTGCTCAGATGAGTGCTTTGAGGAGCTAATTAGAGAGACCATCTTTATCTATTAATTAAAACTCCACAAGGCAGTATCAGAGTACCTGTAAGAGTTGCAATTATTGTATCTTCTTAAAGGGATTAAAACAAATCTACACAAATTTAATTAGCTTTCTTTCCAAGTCAATCACATTTGGGATACTAGGCCATTTTCATGTTAAATGAACTTATATTATAAAAGGTGGCTGCACTGGTTCAATTATAAGAATTTTGATAGACTGTTCAAGATCTCCAAATGTCATAATTACCCTTAAAACTGCACTGAGTTGTTTCTTGGGTCATACAGATGAGTCAGTGATAAATCCAGGTACTTTTCAATGACTAAAATCAATCATTCTATACAAATTCATTCACAGTAGCATTTTTTGAGTTGATACATTATAGTAAGGGAAAAATCATTTAAAATTCACAGTCATGTACTGAGAGCAAACATGCACTAGCTTCTAGGATAATTTGGGTTGAGTGTATAAATATTTTTTGAATAAAAATCTCATTATGTAGCCACTGCTGGCCTATAACTCACTATATAGCTCAGACTAGCCTCAAATTCACAAGGATCTACCTGCCTCTGTCTCCCAAGTGCTGGGATTAAGGGTATAGATGACTGATTTTTAACTGAAGAGTAAACAAATAATGTAACATCAAGTATGAGAAGAGATGAAAGAAGAAAGTTGAAGGCTCAAAGACAGGAAAGACGATATCTCTCTGCCCAGAGAGAGGGAAGGAAAACAGCTGCCATGAGCATGCTCCAAATGATTCTGCATGCTACTTTCTCAACCTGCTTTTCAACTCTTCACAATATATATTACTGTTGGTGGGGAGAGTATAGGTGTTAGGTACAATTCACAAGAAAATGGCAATGAAGGGGAGAAGTCATTTGCTAATGATAGAAGGCAAGTGTGTAAGACACACAGAACCTGGAAGAAGGAAACCAAACCCTGCACTGGGAAGGCCCACTTGAAGTGGAGCAGAACAATGTTGAGTATGGACTCACACAAAGAGCACCGTGAATAAAATAAGCACAGGGAAAAGTAAATATGGAGAAAATGAGCTCCAACCTAAATTGGCCTGTGGGGCTGTGAAACTGCAAAGTGCGCACAGAGAGCTTAATTGGTTTTCCTGATTGGGGACTAGGATGAATATGACGGAGTCTGAAGTGCGGTGTGATTGGTGAGTTCCAGCATCAGAGTCAGTAGACCTGATGGGTGAAATGAAGAACAGCTTGATGGCTTTATTCTAAGTATGCAGTTTATGCTAAGAGCACCAGATGCTTTTGAAATTGATATTGGGGAAGAAAAGCAGACCCTACATGTAAGAGCAGGAAGCATGAGATGGAAGAGGCACACGTATAGCCGAGAGCTCTCTGTCCTGGGACATTTGACACGACTGCACCCAACCAAGAAAGACAGGGAGTCAGATAAGTCTTTTTCCCTTCTTAGTGATAGCAGTGGTTGATATTGTGATGAAAACAATAACTCATAAAAAGAAGAGAGTGAAGTCCACATCAGAGACTTCATGGGTGGCCAGACATTCTTTCTGAAGGCAAAAAGAGCTGAAGTGAGTTTACAGCATGGGGACTCTCCCAGACAGAACCAGTGGTTTGAAAAAATGAGTAATGAATGCCCAAGAAAGAGAAAGCAAAGAACCGGCTGGCTTATGGGAGATTTAAAGAGAGACTAAAACCTATACGTTCATGTTGTAAATAAGGAAAGAAAGCTCACTTTCTTACTGGGTTTGATTACTGGGTCCGTGATGAATATCAGCCAGTTCTTAGTATTCTAGCTCAGATCCTTCCATCCACTCTTTATGAAGCCAAGTTCGAGATGAGCTTCATCAGAATATTTGCATACATGTGGAGATACTAAGAAACAAGGGCTTAGAGAAGACAGAATGGAACATGTGGGACATCACTAATGAGCATCTAATGAACCAGCAAGATCACACATCGGGTACATACCATACTTTATCATTCAGTATGAAAAGAGATGATGAAATGCAGCCAATGAGCAGACTCTCTTCTGCATTCAAGAGCAGACTCATAAGGATGTGAGAGAAAGAGCAAGAATGAAGAGATTTGAGAAGGAGACAAGAAGCTCTTGTCAAATTAGAAAAAGCATCTCAATTGTAAGCTACCACAGAAACAAAAGGATAAAGAGCTGAGGGCATGTTTTTCAATACCTAACTTGGGGAGGGAATTACTAACAGAGACAGTTTGGCCCTTTATTTCTTATTGTTCTTTTCAGCCACACATGTCTCTGGGCAATGCTCTTTATCATTGGCATCACTTCTAGATTGTTCATTAAGTGAGGACGGAATCACTTATTCACTGGTATTCTGACTGAGGCCTGGGACCTGGATGGTTCCATTTTCACTAATGAAGGATGGAAGATAAGAGAATGGTAATTTTCGTTTGATAAACAACTGTTATCAATTGAGACTCTTTTGTTAGATGAAGAACATTTCGGGTACCACTACAGATCTGTAGAGCGAAGCTCTGCTCTGCCCCTTATCAGAAGATACTGAGCTTGTGTGGCTTGCCAGCTGCATTTGCAAATGCCATCGCTCTGAATTTAGACATAAATTCTTCTAACTAGATTAGGTTTCTCCTAAATAAGAACTGCGTACCCCTGGGTTTCACTACTTGAAAGAACTAATCATCTTTCTCAAGCTTCATACCAACTGTTACCCTTCTTCCTGGTTTATGCTTTTTCTAAATAAGATTCATTATGTACCTCAATTATAAGAAACGGTTCTGTCCTACAGTTTTTCCTAGGCAATAACTAAGTCAAATAGTGCATCTTTTTCTTGTTACGGTTTAAAACCAGTCATTTATTTGGTAAAAAGCCTAGCCTTCTGATTGGTAAAGGCTAGTAAAATTAATGACTAGAGAAGCCACTTAGCCTTGTATAAATGAAATCCCAGGAGTACTTTGGATCTTGCTTACAAATTGTTTTCTTTATGCCACTTGCCTCTACACATATGCAACACCTCTGATTTAAGTCTCCAGAACATAGCTTCATCTAAAAGTGGTTTGTTTTTTTTTTTTTTCCATCTTGGTGATTGGCTAATCCTTTGTGGAATCTTCAGGTAGATTTATATAAAGGAGTCAGTCAGTAGCCTAAGAGGTACAAAGAAATTGTTTCATGAATCAAGCCATGTGTGTCAGAGGGAACGTTTTCATGCTGTTCCTTTTCATTATACTACAGAGCTGATGATTTACAATGCAATTCCTCCCCTTCTCTGAGAGCAGAATGGGAACTGAATTGATATTCCCTCACAAACACTTGCTTTCGGTATTTGCTTAAAGACAACTAACTCTGCTGTGGTTCTGACTCCTTGAAGAATGGCGTTCCTCCGCTGTAATTGCTATGGATAGCTCACACTTGCTGTGGTGTGGACAGAGCTTAGTGTGTCCCCTGAGGATTTGTAGGTTGAGATTTGGTCCCCACTGTGGGCTATGAAGCAGGTGGAAAATGAAACCCACTCAATTATACCAAATCCTGAATAGTGTTTAGAGGCAGGGCCTTAGATGAAGAAAAATAAATAAGGTCCTTCAAGTGGCACTGCCAGACTAGATCATGGTGGCTCTATTTGAAGTGAGAACCAAAGACACACAGACACATGTGTTGCCCAAACCTCTTTCCACTATATCAGGTCCCTGCCAGCACAGCCATGTTGACCTTTAGTCCCACACCTGCAGAGCTGCGAGTCCACACTTCTAATGTCTCTTCTTATAACTGAGTATGGGATATTTTACTATCATCAGAAAGTGCACAGATATAATAACAAATAGGTTGCCAAATAGTAAGAATATTTTGAGTTTTGGCAATCATGTATGATTCCTGCACAGCATCAGATTAATATCTATTTTGTGAAATGCAGAAACATGAAAGCCTAACCGTCATAAGCAATATACAATTTAAAAAATTTATAGGTCTAGTACTATGTATAGTTTGTTGAAAAAAGAATTTCAGAACAATGGGGAATACTCACTTTAGGAAAAAAATCTAGACTTTGAAAACTGCCTAGTGTTTGCATTAGAATGGAAAAGTAAGTGATACTAGTATCCTGATAAGAAAAACGTAACAAAGTTATGAACCATGTACAATTTGAACAGACATTTCTCCAAAGATAGAAACATGCTCTAGACATATACGAAAAAGTGTCCACCGTCACTAAACGGCAGGGAAATGTAGATCAAATCAAAGCCACAGTCAGCCACCACCTCATACCTGCAAGAACAGCGACTATTAAAATGACAAAAGATCTATGTTGGTGAGGGTAGAGAACTCGGAATGCTTCCTCACTGTTAGTGGGATGTAATCTCGCATTGCCATTATGGAAAATCAGCATGGAGGGATTCGAACACGATAAGCAGAGTTGGCAAGTGATCAAGCAACACTACTGTAGGGCACAGTCAAAGGAAGTGAAGTCAATATACACAAGAGGTATGAAGATGCCTACATGCCTACCTTTGCAATACTTTGTTTTGGTTTGCTTTGGCTTTTGGTTTTTGGTTCTTGGTTTTTCAGGACAGGGTTTCTCTGTGTAACAACAGTCCTGGCTATCCTGCAACTTGCTCTCTAGACCAAGCTGGCCCCAAACTCTCAGAGATCCACTTACCTCTGCCTCTGTGTTGAGATTAAAGGCATGAGCTGCCACTAATTTGCCTAACAGACTTCTTAAAATGTGGTATATATGCAAACACTTAATTAAATATTATTAAGCCTTTTTTAAAGGAGGAGTTTGGAAATAGGTGGTTCAGAGTTAAGAGCACTTACTGCTGTAGCATGGGGCTGGAGTTTAAGATGTCAGCACCCACTGTGGGGCTGGTAAACATCTATAATTCCAACTCCAAGGTATCCGGCGCCCCTGCTGACTTCCATAGGCACCACACAGAAACATACACACACATAAAAAAAACAAAACTTTTGCTTAAAAGAGAGTTGGCTAGGGAGATGGCTCAGGGAATATGAGCACTTGGCTGTGCAGGCAAGAGGAGCTAAATTCAGATCACCAGCGCCCACATAAAATGCTGTGTATGGACACACACGTCTATAACCCCAGTGCTGGGGTAGGAGGGAGAAGGGATGGGAACAGACACAGAAGGCTTGGTGGGACTTGTTCACCATTAGCTTAATCAAAAAAAAAAAAAAAAAAAAAAAAAAAAAAAAAAAAAAAAAAAAAAAAACTCACCATCTCTGGGTTTGGTGAGAGACCCTCTTGAGTAAATAATGTGGACAGCAGTAGGAGACAGCACTGGACATCATTCCCCAGCCTGCACACACTTACACACAGGTATGTGCATCGATACATGCAAACATACACACACACGCATGCACACATACACACACATGCACATACTCACACACACATTTAAAAGGCAGGCAATCTTTCCATTTGAAACACTACAAATGAAGTGGAGGGTGAGGAAGGACCAGAGGAACCAGAAAGGTCAGGGACACCACAAGAACACAGCCCACAGAACAACTGACTGGGACTCATAGGGGCTGGAAGGGATCAGGGAGTCTGCAGGGGTCTGACCTAGGTCCTCTACAGGTACGTTATGGCAGAGTAGCTTGGTGTTCTTTGGGATTTCCACCACTGGGTTGCCAATCCTGATATGAGAATATGTGCCTAGTCTTTATTGTAGTTCGTTGTGCTGTGTTTGGTTGATATCCCTGGGAGTCCTGCTCTTCTGAGAGAGGAAGAATGGGAAACTGCAGTTGGGATGTTGTATATGAGAGGAAATTTCTTTTAGACCAGCAACTTATAAATGACCATATTCCCTGCTCAATTTTCCACATCAAAAGCTAACTCACAATCAACAGAACCTCATGGCAGATTTTGGCTTGAACTGTGGTCCATATGGCCTGGGATACTGCAGCTCTCTTCAACCCCATGTGAGCCAGGTTAGAGGCTGCTTCCAGAAGGACTGTCTATCAGCCAGCAATTCTAGGCTAGCCTAACGTTTTTAAGTTAGTGATCTACTTCCATTCCACAGAGCTGTTGCTCCCTTTGTAAAAGGAGCAGTGAGTTTTGTGTTTTCTGTATTGGAAACAGAATTCTAGTCCAAATGTGAGGTCAGCCTGCTATACTTCCCAGAAGTCATCTTTGGGATGCTAAGTCAGAGGAAACTGGAAAGCACCATTTGAGGAAGCATGGTGCTAAAGTCATATTTAAGGGTACAGACACACTTCTACTAAGTAGAAGAGAGTAAAGGTTAAAAGCTGCATTTTAATCTTCACTTTGTTGTTTGACCTTTAGCAAAGTCACTTTAACTCAAACTGCTTCAAATTCCTCATTATTGAAATAAACGCACCTCAGAGATTTATTGCAGAAAATGTATTAAGATACATGATGTCTTAATAATAAAGCCTGTTCTACTGACAATGGATTCAAGTGTTTGCTTGTTTACTTACAACATTTTTAAAATGGGACCAGGTTACACAGAAAACATAAAAGGGGTTTTGCATAAATACTCTGTGTGCTTTTTCTTTTTGAAAATTTTTATAATTTCTTTCATTCAATATATTTTGATCAGGATTTTTCTCCTTGTAGATCCTTCCTACCTCACTACCCACCCAACTTCATGCTCCTGCCATGACATGACCTGCGCAAGTTCTAGCCAGAAGAAACGGGTTCCTACCCTTGACCAAGAAGATATTTGCAATCCATATCTTCGCTGGCAAAGGGAAAATCCATTTTCTCTCTAGGGGAACGTCACTTGGTATAACCCACTCTCTGGGGCAGACCCAGGAGTGGCTAGCCAACACTAAACAGACTCCGTGCTCCTTTGGGTTTGTTTGTTTGTTTTGTGGAATTTTTGTTCCTGTTGTTTCACTTTTTTGTTTTAGAATTTTCCTCTTATTGGTGCTTGGTTTCTTTCTTTTAAATCTTACTTTGAGTTGGGAAAAGGAATATATGTGGTACAATTAGACAATCGTAAAACCATTATACCATTTAATTCCAAATAGTAATTTTTCAAGTTTAAAATAAAATAAGATTTCAAAGGATGTAACTCATTACAAGATAGAATGGGTAAAAGCTGTGTTTTGGGGAAAAGGCACTAATATTCTAGGTGAGGCATTTTGCCCATGGAAGAAGCAATCCAAGGTGGAATTCTGATGGAGAATCTTTGTCAGCCAATGATCTTTAAGAGGTGGGACCAGTTTAGGGTGTGAGCTTTTGGAAACCCTGAGAAAAACGCCAGGAGGCCCAGGGTTCTCTCTTTCTCCCTGTGGTTCCCACACTACACAGCTGAGCTTGGACTTCTCATTCCTGTTTTGTGAGTTTGACCCTTATAATAAAAAATATATAATTGGTTTATCTTGAGAGCACTACATGATACATATGGTATCTGTGTAGAACAGAGCTGAAGAGCTGGAAATTTGAAATGAGGGAAACTGTGACATACAAAGACGGGTAATATTGGAGCATATGTGTTTGAAAGCCACGTTGAAATGCTAATAAAACTTTGTTCAAGTGCTTTTCAACAAAGGGCATGCAACAAGTGCCAGGACATTTGCCTCCGAATGGCAGTGCAGAGACACGCCCTCAGAAGGGATTCATATGGTTTTATCCAGAGTCTGGTTAGTTCCCCATGCTCATAATGAAAAGAGCAAGCCTCTTCTCTCTATTTCTTCAGGTTCTTGCTTCTGCTGTGATCTTTTCTGTGTTCACATTCACCACAGAGTTGTTGTATACCCAGACCTTCTCAAAGGCCAAATCAATACTTTTCTCAAATGATCTTAAAACTTTCAGCCTCCAGAGTTGAGAGCTCAGCAAACCTCTTTGCTTTGCATATTACTCAGCTTCAGGGTTATACTATAGCTACAGGAAATATACTAACGTCAAGCTACTTTCAGGCTGTTCTCGGTGGTAATTATAAAATGGAAGTGGCATATAGGAATGCTTCTAAAGGTAGTTACATTTAATTTAATGGGCCATGGAGTTAATTTTATGCCCTGGCAACTTCAAGTCTGCCAGTAAGAATCTCTCAATTTAAAATAGTAGTAATCTAGGCAATCCTGTACAATATATGGTGTTAGTAAAACAAGAGAAGAATGAACCATATGGTCCCAACCTTCTGACAAGGAAGGACACATTCCCTGCACCGCTTACAGTCACCCATCAAACCACATCACCTCATTTAGAGTCTACTGAGTGTTTTTACCACTGGGCGCCCCTCATTCTGTCCCCCATAGCCCTTGACTATTGCTATTAAAACAACATCAGAAGGGATTTTGCAGATAAACTATACTTCATCTTAAAGCTTACAAAGGATTCATATCTGGCTATTAAAACAGAATATTGCTAAAGTTAATGTATAGCAATGTATTACTTACTAAGCATGTATTTAAAACCTGAACTTATCAGAATAGTAGATATGATGAGACACCTTGGGCATGAAGTCACTTTTTAGGCACGTCCTTGAGGAGGATACAGGCTATAATAGTAATTCTGGAAAACTACCAAATGTGACTATAATGACACTGGTAGGATTAGAGCACCACAGAATTATTCTCAGATTCTATTTCATAACTAAATCATATTTTATTATTACCTTAAGATATTTAAATTGCACAACTGTGCACAAAATCCTCCACCAGAGAATTTAGGAAGGCCTGCACGAATTAGAAAGAAATAATGAAGCCATCTCCAAATTCCAGATGGATACAAAGCTAATTTGATCTTTAAGGTCCTGCCATCTGTTCTTCTTTATTTATTTTGAGCATTACACATTTAAATACCTTCAAGCAGAGATGCATTTGTAATGAACACTTCATTCAGGAGGCAAAAAGGCCAAACGGCATAACTGTTTTGTAAAGGTTTATAGGAGTCTGGCTGGATGTTCAAGCTATGCAAGACTTTTCAATAACAAATATACTCATACCAACAAGATATCAAGCAATAAAAAATTACTATCGAATCTGGCAGCACAGTGACCAACTAATTAATATGGCATTAAATTTAGTTCTGGTTATTGCCCATGCTTCTTTCCTGGTTGATGCAATTTAAGGAAGTGAATTTCAGCCTTCCTAATCCTGCAACCTTTTAATACAGTTCCTCATGTTGTAGTGACCCCAACCATAAAATTATTTCATTGTTTTGTCATAAGTGTTATTTTGCTACTGTTATAAATCATAATCTAAATATCCGAATACAGGATATCTGATATGTGCCCCACCCCCAACGGGGTTGTGACCCACAAGTTGAGAACCCTTGCTTTAAAGAGCTAGGGATACTCTGGGGTTTGTAAGATGGGTGGAAGAGTAGCCCTCAAAGTTCACTAGGACTTTTAGACTCCATGTGACTTCATGTAGAAGTAGAACCTTTGCAGATGTGACCACACCTGGCTACAATAGTCATTAAATCCAAGAGAGAAAACATAGAAATAAAGGGACACAAAGAAGAGGTCTCATAAAGTCGAAATCAGAGGATAGACTGATACAGCTACAAGACAAGGAACTTCAACTTTTGGAATCTACCAGAAGCTAAGAGGAGACGGAGAAAGGTTCCTCTCTTGAGCTGTCAGAGGGAACATAGCCCTGCAAACACCTGAATTTCAAACTTCTGTCCTCCAAACTGATGGGGAGGGGGGTGAAATCTATTGTTTTTAGTCAAGTTGAACTACTTTGTTATGACAGCCTTAGGAGACTAATGCGAGTGGCAAGATTTATTAAATGTAGATTTTGAAATCTTTTGAAAGCTTGAACTTTTAACTTTGGAAATCCTTATACAACCATGAGAAAAATCTGGGATGTGAGGAAGTTTGAAGAAGATATGAAATGTTTTTTTTTTTAAATCAACTAAAAGATACAAATCAAATTAGATTCATGAAGAAAGTCAACTAACAAGTTTACCCATGATCCATGTTCCTAAAGTAGCCAAAACACCTTCAGACACTATTTCTATGACTGAGTCCATCCAATGGAAAGAACAGTGAAGCAGGGAAGGCCCATGTGAAGCTATTTTAGAAAGAATGCTGGAAATAAAGCCTGTAGGATAATTTGCTGTCATCCTAAATCTTTTATTTTATTTAACAAGGAATTAGTTTTTTAATTCAAAACTTTATTAAGATGATTTATATCTTAATGCATCTTTCCCTTTTCTTTCAAAGTCAAGATGTGCCTATGGGAAGCCAGAAGATAATAGTGTGAAAATTAGCAACAGACATAATATAAACCTAGTTGTTTATATTTTCCATCCAAATATATAAGTTGGTGGTAGCTTTCCTTAAAAAGTATTAATTTATTCAACTGTATTTGTTGTAAGGACAAGGCTTTGTTACTCTGCACACATTAGTCATCATGGAACATGTTTTATTAACCAATATATATCACAACAGGACCTCAGATGGGGTATACAACATGACCTCAATTGGAGGAGGATGCCTCCATGTTATAGCAAGTTGTGTAAGAGTGTTTTCATTTGATCAGTTAATACTACTGAATTGCAATTATTATTGTTCAAAAATAAAGCAATCCTTTTGTTCTTCTTCTTGATCTGGGTAGAATATGTGAACTATAAAAAAGAAGCTTAAATAAAACTGGAAATTGAAAACGTACCAAGCTTGTCTCATGGTAAGGAGTTGGGGGTATTAAAAAAAAGTAAATCTTGCTTTCCAGCTAAGTTTCAGTTGCCTGACTCTCTGGGCCCTACAGTTTTCATTCCTTCTCTTCCTTCAAAGATAGGTTGGTATTTCAGAAGAAGATAGGAGAAATGAGAAAGAGAAAAAGAAAAGAAAATTGTTGTCAAATGGGCAACAATCAGTCAAATAACATATTTTAGAGACATTTCAGGGATCTAATATCTGAACTATTGATTATACCTTTTTTTTTAATATCATAGCCCACCCCACCAGAAAGTCTGAATGGCTTTTAATACTCCAAGAAAGATGTTAAAATTCCATTGACCTTCACCAAAATAACTTTCATTTCTGGCTTGGAATATTCGTTCCAAACTCCTCTCCTACTCTGACTGATCCAAGCACTACCCTTCATAAAAGATAACCTCTCGTTCTGTTCCCACAGGCTTTAGTGAGCATCAATGGGTCTGAGTAGGTGTTTCAATTAATCAATTAATTAATCTAGTCAGAAATGCCTATATACCTCCAAATCCTATCGCAAGCCTTCTACTTTCTTTGAATTTGTAGTAGTTGGCCTAAGAACTTGGCATTTAATCAAAATGGGCTCATAACAATTTGACACGCATACCACAAACACAAACACCATATGTCTGATGTTCACGCCATGCTTGGACAACTGAGAAGCTGAGATCTGAGTCAGGTGGTGAGCTTAGCAGCTCAGAGACTGGTGAAAAGCTATACAGACCAGGGAACAGCCTGATGTGTCCCTTGACATACCAACTGACGTCAAGATGAAAGCCAGATGTTTCATTGTAAATATACGTTTCCAGTTTTAGACTGGCTCACTTAATCACCGTCCATGACAAGAATTAAATTAAAATGGCTATGTGAAATCAAACAAAGCTTTGATTATGTATTATTTTTGTGGTATCTTCTGTTTTTAAGTCTGTCATAAATCATTAGTGAGATCAAATAGCTAATAGGGATACCAACTTGAAAAAATAAAAACCTGATCAATAGAAGAGTCTTTCTCTTACTCCCCTGTATTGACAGTATGGTGTCATTTGTGTCTATAGTATTTTTAAAGTAAGTCTAGGTAGCTAGAGTTTGGGGAAAAACGCCTTTAATCCCAGCACTCGGGAGGCAGAGGCAGGCGGATCTCTGTGAGTTCGAGACCAGCCTGGTCTACAAGAGCTAGCTCCAGGATAGGCTCTAAAGCTGCAGAGAAACCCTGTCTCGAAAAACCAAAAAAAAAAAAAAAAAAAAAAAGAAAACAATACCCTTGAATTGAGAATTTGTAAGAATCAAACTTAAAAATCAAAGATAGATCTTCTTTTTCTTTTTTTCTTTTTTTGGTTTTTCGAGACAGGGTTTCTCTGCAGCTTTTTTAGAGCCTGTCCTGGAACTAGCTTTTGTAGACCAGGCTGGCCTCGAACTCACAGAGATCCGCCTGCCTCTGCCTCCCGAGTGCTGGGAAAAGATAGATCTTCTAAGAGACAGTGGCTACAATTGGCCATTCCCAGAGAGAAATATCTCTATGAAACTAAGATCAATATTTCAGTGTGATATATATATACAATACTATAAAGAGACATGAAGGTTGTTTTTAAAGTATCACTTTTTTTTTCAGACAGCACTAGAGTGTATTTGGTAATATAAATAGCCAGTAATAAAATCAATCATTTCAATTCACTGACTCTTATAACTGCATTGTAAAAATAAAAGTACAGTTGGTAGTTTAAACGTTTCTCCACCTTTTTTTTTTTTAATAAAAAAGATTCCGCTATGGATGATTTGGATTTTTACAACTTTATTTACTTATCATTCATAACTGGTTTTGGAAATACTTCATTAGCCATGAGATCTTGCCATTTTGTCTCATTACCCCTTGTAACATTGTCCGTACTTACTACCAGCCCTGAAGAAATGTAAAACAGCCTTATGACTCATCATCAGCTTACATCAGATTCCACGAACATGGCCCATGACGAGACTTTTATACATACATACAATGTATTGCAATTATGTTTACCCCAAGAACATATAGCAGTTATTGATACTTGCATAAGACTGGGACCTTCAACCTTCCATCACTGATAAGGGAGGTGTGTGAGGCCCCAGTCCTTCCAAGGAGCTACCTGCAGTTAATGGTTAGCAGTGGAGGAAGTGTCGTCTCCAGTGGAATTGCCACTGGTAAATTGTTATGCTCCAGTAAATAACCCCCTACCCTGATACCCGTGTTCCTACAATGAACCATAACTGACATCAAGGGAATTTGACAGAGCCCCAAATTGGAGCAATGGACTGAGCTCCCAAGGTCCTGATGAGGAGCAGAAGGAGAGAGATCATGAGAAAGAAAGTCAGAACCATGAGGGATGCGTTCACCCACTGAGACGGCGGGACAGAACTAACGGGAGATCACCAAGTCCAGTTGGAATGGGACTGATGGAACATCCGACCAAACCGGACTCTCTGAAAGTGGCTGATGGTGGAGGCTGACCGAGAAGCCAAGGACAATGGCGATGGGCTTGGTCTCTATGACAAGAACAGGCTCTGTGTGAGCCTTGTCAGTTTGGTTGCTCACCTTCCTGGACCTGGAGGGAGTTAGGAAGACCTTGGACTCAACATAGCGTAGAGAACCCTGATGGCTCTTTGGCCTGGAAAGGGAGGGAGTGGGGGTATGGGTGGAGGGGAGGTGAGGGAAGGGGGAGGAGGAGGGGAGGAGATGGCAATTTTTCAATAAAAAAAACGGAAAAAAAATAAAAAATAAAAAAAGGTATAGTCCCATCCATTAGCCTGCAAGTTTCATGATGCCACTGTTTTTTACAGCTGAGTAATATTCCATTATGTAAAAGAACCACATTTTCTTTACCCATTCTTTGGTTGAGGGGAATCTAGGTTGTTTCTGGGTTTTGGTTATCATGAATAGTGCTTGCTATGAACATAGTTGAGCTTGTCCTTGGGTATGATTGAGCATTCTTTGAGTATATGCCCAAGAGTGGAAATGCTAGGCCTTGAAGTAGATTGATGCTTAATTCTCTGAGCTGGCTTTTGAGAGCCCATTGCCTACGGTGGGATGCCTTGATGCAGGAGGGCGGGGCTTGGTCCTGCCTCAACTTAATGTGGCAGGCTTTGTAGAATCCCCATGGGAGGCTTTACTGTTTCTGGGGAGTGGGCAGAGGTGGGTTTGGGGGAGGGGGAGATGGAAGCAGGAAGTGTGTTTGTTATGTAAAATGAATTTTTAAAAAGCTAGAAGAAAGGTTAAGGTATAAAGGTAGGAGGCAGAGCAGCTGGAAAGGAGGAAGGGGTCAGAGGCCGAGGGGTGGTGCTGGTAGAAGAGAACGTGATGGACGCAATCGCAGTGCACTGCAGATGTGTATGAAATCCTCAAACATCAAAAGAGAATTATTAAAACTTTAAAAGAAAAGTAACATTTTATAGCACATAACCATTACATACTATCCAAAGTTCAGTGCCACAGATAAAGCTTACCTACAGCTTAGCCATGGTCACTCATGTATCTGCTGACTTTGGCAGCTAGCATAATATGAAGTACTTACAGGAGAGAATGCATGACTCACAAAGCCTAAAATGTTCACCCTCTGTCCTTGCATGTAAAATGTTCACCTAAATTGAAAAATCCTGTTCCTATTTATGAAGAATGTAAAATAACTAGGCTCAATGAAATAGATTGCTAATGGCAAATGACCCTCCCCAGTTGAATAAGAACCAATGTACAAGCTCCATATGCCAGATGCACCTGAAACCCAGGTAACAAACTGGAGGCCAGGCACGACCCTCTGGCCTGTGTCGGAGCTAACAGAGCAAACACATACAGAGTGGGGATGTCTAGAGCAAAGGGGATGAAGTCCCTCACAAGGGCAACTAACTGATCTAAGGAAACATTAAGACAAAAAGAATCTCCACCGAGGACATAGAAACAATCATTTTGCTTGCAGTGTTCCCATTCTGTTTACATTTTCTCATTCTTTGCTCATAAAGGCCATCTGAGCAGTTTTTTTTTTAATTTTTAGATATCAAGAAAGGTTGAGAATTTCTGATAAGTATGCTCCTGCATTAGTGTTCCCGTAATGAGTACAAGCTGCTGATGGGCTGAATGGATCTGAGATGAATTGAAGGTGAAGTTATGCACGCATGGACGAAAAGAGGCTAAATGAAAGACAGCCGCAGGTAAACCGTCCGTGGCAACACTATCCTCCCAAACCATCCCACACACACACGGTGCTTTCTCATCCCAGTCACAGAAGTTAATGGCCAGGAGCAGAGAAATGCCTTTTTTTTTACTGGTCACTTACCTTCCTTGGCTTATGTCTAAAACCGAAGCATTTATTAAAACCCCTTTTAAAAGCTGACATATTTGAAAATCAAATCATTTCACACAAAGCAGAGATATTTCAAAAATGGGCACCTTAGAGAGTTATATTTCATCTTTTATGTACATTACATTCTTTGGCTGTCCCAAGTTCGGATTTGTTAGGTGGCCATATCCAAATTTCTTCTTTCTTTGTGTTTGCTGGGTATTTCTTTAGCAATTTTTTTCAGCATATGCCAGGGACTAGATACTGGGTGTGATATTAAACAGAATTTTTTTTAAAAAGACCCACTCATCACTGTGATCTCAAGGCTCTTGAGAAACAATTGAGGGCATTAATCAGATGTTCAAGTACCTATGAGGCCAAAAAATAGAAAAAAAAAAACCCTATGTGTGTATACCTGAGAGAGGTTGAGAAATGGAAATTACTTCTAACCATAAGATACAGGAGGGTGTTATTTATAAGGTTTCCATTGAATTTTATCTTAAAGGACAGTTAGGAAGGATAAATTAGATTGACTGCCAAGGGCCTTCCATAAACAAACAGGGTATGCAAATACAGTAGATAATGCGTGGGGGGAAGAAAGGATGATGTTATTTGTTTTGCCTGTACCAGAGCCTACATCCAATGAAGCAAGATGTAGTTACGGGAAAAATGCATCTTGAGGAAATAATGGCAGTGTGGTCTGGAAGGAAGCCTTAAATTCAGACAGGTCTGGCTAAGGACTGTGGTCCTAAATATTGCCTATCTGGGAAAGCCATGCCATTTATTTAACTGTTTCAACAGAAAGGCTGACAAGTGTTCCTAATTTGTGGGGCCATTGTAAAGATGAAAAATACCTAGTTACATTTTCACAACGCCTGGCACATTATAGATGCTGAATAAATAGTAGCCGTTATTGTGTCAATATTATATCGCATGCTAAGAATTTCGATAGCACTGTAAGAATTTACTGCGATCCTTATAGGACTGTGTCGCAAGGCTATGAGTTTCTGAAAGGAAGCACCACTTGGAAAACAGATTTCAAAGTGCTAACTAGTTGCTCTTCAGTCAGAATTGCTTATTATATAGTTAAGGGTTGAGCTCTATAAAGGACAACATAGCTTTCTTGGTCATAACCAAGTGTAATTAAATCTAAAGCTAAGCAGAGTGCAGTGGCTCAGGTAAGTACTTCCAAGCATGGGAGGTTAGTGCAGAATGTCTACACTGTAAGATCCCTTCTCCAAAAGAGGTCTTAAACCTACAGAAAGAACCATAGGCAACTGAGGAAAACAGGGAATCTGAGAGGTGGTCTTCTCTAGGGAAGACAAGACCACTTGGTTGTCCAGTTCCAAATGATCCTCCCTGAAAAGGTACATATAGGTAGCATTATACTGAATGAAGAGGTTATATTTAGGAATATATATGTATATACATATATGTAAGCTACAACAATTAGGGAGAAAAAGGACATGGATTTAAAGGAATGTGGCAAGGGGTACATGAGAGTTTGGAAAGGAGAAACAAAAAGGATAAATGCTGTAAATAAATTATAATAAAAATAAAAATTTAATATGAGAAATACAGTAAAGTGCTATTAATCATAGTAATTCAAGAATTATTCTCAGTGTATTATACTACTAGATGTCACATAGCTACAGGACAGATCTCAACTTCTCTACCATATGTTCTTGTTTGTCAAAGAGCCATATAGTTCCTGATAGGACATAACCAATCAAGACCAAATAAATGCCTATTAGATAACTAAATGGTTAATTCATATTATTTCTCTTCTCATCTGGGTTAAAATGTTGAGATGAAGGATAATACAGGCTGGATACTAGGTACCAAAGTTTAAATACTTAACTTTTAATACTTTTCCCATTTTCATATATTAAAGGAGTTAAGTGTTTGTATCAGGCTCTGATGTGTAATTACAGAAGAAAATTAACACCTTGAGTCAAAACACACCTTAAGATTACCAACAGTATATCAAAGAAACATGGTCAACAGTCATGTGTGAAAAGCTACAAAATCTAAATTGCCTTTTCTCTAGATCCCATACAGTGTGATGCTTTTAAAAAGCTTTTATTGGGGCTCATTCAATATTCCAGCCATATTTTATGGGGTGAATGATAAATCGTTGTGTTGCTCAGTGGCTGCAGTCTTAAAGGAAAACGTGTCATACTCAAAATTACAAGGTTGGATACTGAGGAGTGTTGAGAGATACTGAGGGGGGGATGAGGAGGAGGGAAATCACCAAGAATCTGTGTCCTTTTAGAATTTGGAGGGATGGCAGAGATGATCTGGAAGACTATATCACAAAAACCCAGATGTCTCACCTCCGGGGATCTAACAAGCAAAGGAAAGAACCACTTACTTCTTGTCCTGTTGTTGAAAAAAAAAAGTATTAGCATAACAGAGCTCATCTGCACATGGAAGCCTGGCTTTGGGGCCTCTCTGGTGTCCTGGTGGATTGATAGCACTTCAAAGGGCCAGCCTCATTCAAAAATACAACAAACAGATGGCAAATTCCACAGTCAGCAGAAGCAATGGGGGCATTAAAATGAACCAGAGTCTCCCTGACGGCTCTTGTTTTGACAGGTGTCTAACTCAGGTGTTTGAGTTTCCTAAGCAATGTCTCTCTGTTCCTGTGAACAGGCAGCCCTTACCCTTTTATGAGTGTCTACGCCATCATAGTGTTTACTATACATAAGACAATCACAACCATTAAACTGTCTCTAATCCTTTCCCCTTGTGGTTGTATAAATTATTTGTTTACCCTGTGAGTACATGAAAATTTTATAGGCACAATCTAGGATTGCATCTATCCAGCTTTCCTCTCAAATATATCTTCCATAAATATTCAGACTCCGTGTAACCACACTGGAAACCCTGTCTATCGCTTGCACATAACTCACGCTGGCTCTAAGACCCACTTCATAATGAGGAGAATATAATGACCATATTCTAATGCTCTCTGTTTCAGTTCGCTTTTTCCCCTTATGGAAGAGGGCACTGAAACCTGGCAGATGGGGTCTCAGGAATCCATCTGTCATATTGTCTGACACATCCACATCCTGCTTAAATTTGCAAACTTACTCATGCAATGAAATTTTTGTTGAGAGACTGCTC
Organism: Arvicola amphibius; assembly: GCF_903992535.2. Lineage (NCBI taxonomy): Eukaryota > Metazoa > Chordata > Mammalia > Rodentia > Cricetidae > Arvicola > Arvicola amphibius. The sequence goes on along the minus strand of NC_052055.2, from coordinate 105,874,492 downwards.
TGAGCACCAAGATCATGAAGGACAAAGGCAAACTTGTGCCTCCAATGGACCTTATATTTAAGGGAAAATGAGTCATGTAAGTGCTGCTCACTCCCCTGTGTGGCCCTTCAGAAGCCTCCTTGTGAATGTTGATCCTCACCCAACACAGCCAATGAGAGCAATGCTGGCAGGATGTAGACAAAATGGAGGAGCCCTTACATGCTCCTGGTAGGAACATGAAATAGTGCAGCCAATACAGAAATTTGTACGAGGATTTTCAAAATAATAAAAAATTAGATCTACCACATAATCCAGCTATACCATTCCTGGATAGTTCCTTGAAGAACTCCAAGTTAGCCTGCCACAGAGAAACTTGCATATCAAAGTATATTGCAGCCCAAGTCATGATAACTAAACTATGAACCAACGCTGGTGTCTATCAACAGAGAACTGGATAAAGAAAGTGTGGTTTGAATACACAATAGGATTTCTGCCATAAAGAAGAATGAATTTATAACCCTTGCAGGAAAACAAGAGGTAATCCAGCTAATTAAGCTAGTCTTGGGAAGATAAATGCCATACTTTCCTCTAATTTGTGGTTCTAAGATATATATTTAATATCATGTAGTTATATATAACATGAAAGTAGAGGGAAAATGAGAGAAAGAAAGGAGTTTATGGGAGTGGGGACAGGTGGGAAGATGAGGAAGTAATATACAATGAACACTTTTGAAAATTAAAAAATAATAAACTCTAAAAGCAAATTTTTCCAGATAATAGAATGAAAAAACAAAACAAAACAAAACAAATGGATACGTTAAGGGAAACCAGCAGTAATGGAGGCAAGGAACGTTAGTCTAGACATAACATATAAGCCCTCCTAAACAAGATCTGCATAATGGCATGTCAAGGTGGAAAGAGGAACTCTCACAGGGCCCCACCCCTAGGTGAAGAGCTGCAAGCAATTAATTGATGCAGAGAGAAGAGGAAGAACCAACCTTCTCTAAGGGTGATCACCCTATGAACTATTCAATCCCAAGTGAGGAATTTGAAACATTACTAAGAGCAACACTAAATGGACTCAGGAGGTTATTTACACACGTGCACTACCAACACCACCACCAACAACAACAACAACAACAACAATTAATAAAGAAGAGGTCACAAATTTGAGATAATGTGTGTTCAGACAAAGGAGGGGAAGACGGTTAGAAATGGGGTGACTATGGTAGGTATGTAAGAATTTCTCAAAAGAATTTTTAAAATTATTCTCTTTATAATTGTTGAAGGGACAGGGCATAGAAGCTTTGAGGTGTTGAAATGAGGCAGGCACCACTCAAGAGTAGGGAAAACAAGCAAGGAATCTAAAGAGAAGAATGAGATAGGAAAGAAGAAAAAGCACAGAGGTCAATGAGGAGTTACCGACACAAAGATGGACAGGAGAGTAGTAAAGATCCTAAAGTTTAGATCACATGGGGTGATCATGAGTAGTTTTATTTCAATGTGATTGGTTACTGAGTGAACAGGTGCTCAATCAAGCATTATTCTTGATTTATATGAATAGCTTTCTAATCTGATTACTGTTAAAATGTTGTAGTGAGTAACACAGTCAGTGTTACTCTCGCTGTGATGTAAGTAGGATGTACCCAGTTAGTCAAAAGGCGTAGTTGAAGAAAGAGTTATAAGGTGTGTCCCCAAATTTTTGAACTGTGGGAGTGACTTTTTTCTGTCCTTGATTCAGCTAAAACATGGCTGAGTCAGGTGCCTCTCAGACTTAGAAATGAGATTACTCAATAGTTTCTTGATTCTGAAGCCTTCTGACAGAAGCCAGACTAACACTGCCTGTTCTCTGAGATCTGAGCTCACTGACGCACCCCATGGTTCCTGAACCTTAGCTTCCTATGGTCATATAGGAGACCTGACCAAAAGATGAATTTAGGCAAACATGGTCTCCTTCCTACTGGACGCCTTGCTTTTATCCCATGCTCAGACTAGCCAGGAAGAGGCTGGAATTGGAGTGGGGAGCTATGATGCTGTTGTAAGAACCTAGATAAGACACTAAACAGAGACATCTACTATGGCTGCAGTGGGAGAGCTCGTGAGGAGCTGGTGGGAGATGAACACAAGGCTTTTTGTTGTTGTTGTTGTTGTTGATGATGATGATGATGATGATGATATGATGCTGTTCCTAGGCCATTTTCAGCTTTAGGGCAAGTTTGGATGAGTATCTCTCTGGGAAAAACAGCTAGTTCAGCTTTGGAGCAATCCTAGTGTGTTTACTAGGCAAGGAAGTAAAGGGACTGAATAAACAAACACATTCGTAGAAGTTCACAGAGAAAAAGGGGGTGTGATAGAGGAGAAATCAGCAAATGTATTAAGTCTGGACAACTACAGAAGATCACTTGACAAGCTAATATAGACAAAGATTGATGCCTCAGCGAATAAGAGCAGTGGGTGCTCTTCCAGAGGACCTGAGTTCAATTCCCAGTAACCACATGGTGGCTCACAGCCACCCATGATGAGATCTGGTGTCCTCTTCTGGCCTACAGGCAGAACACTGTATCCATAATAAATAAATAAATAAATAAATAAATAAATAAATAAATATTAAAACAAGAAATGGAGGGTGCCCTAACATGGTAGATAAAGGATATTTCATAATTTAGAGCACTCCACTCAGTAAAGTCTAGAAGACACTCAATAAGCTGTAGCAACTGCACTGAGTGACAGCGTTTCTGCTCACTACGGGAATGCCATTATTATTTTGGTCACCTCATGCATATCATGAGGTATATTAGTTGTTTAGGTAGGTGGTTAATATGCACATTACACATTTTCTAGGTATATTGTTTCTCTGTTATAGGGGCTTAGAAGGCAAGCACCTCTTTCTTATATGATTAAAATTTCTGATAATTACATTTTCTATGCTAACATTAAACCACAGTTTGAATCCAGATACTCACCCCATATTTCTACTTAGACTAAGAATAATTTGTTTCTGCAACTTGAGATGACATGTTTTATTGATACTCATTGGAGACTGGCCCTTTTTTTGGATGAAGATGAAAGAGGAGGGCATTGGGGACCGGGAGGGGCAAAGGAGGACTGGGAGGAAATGATGGAGGGGCAGGCAGCAGCCAAGATGTAAAATAAATAGATAACAGGGCATCATTTTCCATAACTATAAAATAGAAATGTTGGAATACATGAGTGATAATCTTCCTAAAGTTATTGATACTGTTATTAAATGGTCATTAGTCAGGTACAAATTTATGCCTGCTTTTAATGCAACTCTGGAAGAAAGAATTGTTTTATTCTAAGGAAAACTTTGTGGACCACATGCTATGCAGAAATAAGGACAGGAGTAAGTGCCCCTGTTATGTTAAAAAGAAAGACACAGAAAGGCTCCAGCGTGCTGTCAGTAACTAGGTAGCCACATGGCATATTAATAAAATATACCACCAGATCAACATTTGCATAAAAGTTACATATAGTATATAACATATAATGTATAAAAGGTTATGTAATACAACTATGTTTCATGGGTGTTTAGGGGAAAGAAACCCTGTTTTGCATTGACTCTTGGCTTTGTCACACTTCAATTTCACTGTTACATGCATGCACGTTTTTTCGTTTTATCTTGATAGTTATTATTTCAATATGAAATCAGAGAATGAAGAAAACTAAGAGATGAATACAAAAAATCCACTAGACCGTTTAAACACTGTGGAAGTAAGGCCTCATGAGGTTAGGTGACTTCCATAATACAAGCCTAATTAACAGGACTTAGCCTGGATCTCAGAACTGCTGCCTGCCAGGCCAGGGATTCGTCCTTCTAAACCCAGAGGACAGTCAGCACAGCATTTATAATCCTGTTGAGATGATTGTGGGATTTCTGACGGAGATTAGTACTGAACTCTGGTCTTCCCAGGATCCCAGGACACTGACCGGGGCACACCGCAGTGGCTCGACATACTATTCTTTCAACACTTCGTTTATTTAAGAAGCCTTCTTACCTGCCACAGTGGGTGCACAATAGATATTATTTTCATAACATGTGGTTGAATACTTTATTAAAGAAAGGAGGCTAAAATATCTGAAGTGCTTATTTAACTTTATAAAATACAAACGTGTTCTGTGCATCTCTATAGAAGACTCGGTTTCCTGACCCTTCTCCCTTAGAGTCATTGAAATTATCAACCTTCACTTGTAATAAAAGTCTCAGCTCAAACAATCTGAAAGACAAAGCAGTAAAGAATGACAAAGTAGAAATGGAGCACCACCATACACATTTTTGTTAGTTTGCAACATGTATGCTTTCTCTTTGGAATAACTTTATTCAAAACTACATGTGTGGCCATGTGTGCTGGTCCATGCCTTTATTCTTAACACTCAGGCAGCAGAGCCAGGCAGATCTCTGAGTTCCTGACCAACCAGCAATATATAGGGAGACCCCGTCAAAAGCAACGCATGTGCATTAGCCCTTGCTTTTATTTATGTTTTACATTTATTTGTTTCCTGTATGCATACCTGTGTGGCCACACATGCAGTTTTGGCCATGGTACACATGTGGAGGTCAGAGGACAACATGCAAGAGTCAGTTCTCTTCCTCCGCCATGTGGGTTTGGGGGATCAAACTCAGTTTGTCCAGGTCCCGAGTGTTTGGTCTGAGGTATCCAGGGACCCTTGCCCACTGAGCAGCCCCACCCGCCTTTCAGCACTTGGTTTCAAGTGCTCCTCTGGCTTCCTAGAGCTACATAGAGACAGGTCTTCTGATTCTGCTGAGGCACTCACACACATCTAACTCATGTGTTGTCAAACTAATGAAACACTAAGATTCCTTAACTGAAATTCTGTTCTGCCCTTTATAAATCAGAGACAATGCTACTACGCGGGTCACTGTAAATAAAAGGATAACCCACGGTGGCATTAGTGTTCCTGTTCCACACATCATTTTCTATGGGTGTAACTTGTCTCTTTCTATGTTCTATGAGGGTGATACCTGTTCTAGGCAAGACTCTGGTCATGCCTGTCAGTGGGAACACAACAGAAGTATCGGTGAACAAAACAAACACACAATACTCTGAATCAGGCTATATGATTCCGTTCTGTCTTTTGAAGTCCATATTTCTCAGGGTGGAAATGTGCATTTACATTTCAAAAGAATAGCTCTAATTCTCATTCCCTTCACATTTCTGCCACACACCGATTTCTCACTGTTGGAGATCAAGCCAAGGAGTTATCAAAAAGTCTTTTAATTCAGTAGAAAGAATGACATGCTATGAAATATTTTTGCAGTTTTGAATTTGAAGTTAATGTCTAGTAGATGCACTCAGTAAGGACTGAATCCCCTCAATAAATGGAAATATTGAGTGTTTAGGCTAACAGTGGTCATTAAAAATTATCACTTACAACCAGGCAGTGGTGCATGCCTTTAATCCCAGTACTTGGGAGGCAAAGGCAGGCAGATATCTGTGAGTTCAAGGCCAGCATGGTCTACAAGAGTTAGTTCCAGGTAAGCAGGGCTGTTACACAGAAAAACCCTGTCTCGAAAAAAAACAAAAACAAAAACAAAAAAATCACTAACATGCTTCTGTAGTCTGGGTTTTTATCATTAAAAAACTTAAAACATAAGCGTAATAAGAACCCAAAATCATTTGGTACTATGACACATAGGATGCTAATAGTTAATATACTATATTACTTTATATCATATTGGCATACTTTATATCATAGATGGCTAGAATTCTGTAGATACAGACTGTAATGATGAGTACATAAGAATTTTAAAATGCCAGAGACAAAGAACCAAATAAAATCCCCAGGTCATCATGGAAGGGACAGGGGAAAAGATCCAAACTTGCAAACACAAATGGCTGCTTCTGGGTGGAGAAGCAGATGTAGAGTGGCCTGGTTTTCAGGAGCAGGAAAGTAAATAAATACCTCCTGTGTTGGGCTAATGAAACTGCATTTATATTCTACCTGATATTTTCTCTGCCACATTCTCAAACACTGGAGTGGAGATGCGCTGGAAAGAGAGAACGCATGAGCCGTGTGGCCAGGATGGCATCTGATGCGGGTAACATTAACAGAGCAATGGGCGTGGTGATTAGTACGGAAGAAAAACTGTCATCAGATTGGAGATAATTTTAAGCATACATGAAAGCATTTCTGTGCACCTTACTCTGAAGGCAGGCTGGAGAAATACAACATTGCGGGCAGGATGTGTGCTCTGAAAAAAGCGAAACTCCACTTTCTATCCAATCTGTTTGTCAGATTTAAGAACCAAGTACGATGCCTAGAGTTGCTGACATTTCTGCAGTAGCAGAGGTCAGCCACCACACTTGAACCCCAAAGTAGTGCGGCTCTTTAGTATCTGTTGTAACTAGTATCACCAGTTAACCATACAAAACTAATTTAAAAGGATAAGTGTATATGAAGATTTCATAACCCAACATGCCCATTTAACACTACCATCCAGTTGACATTTCATAGTTACAGTAAAAGAGTTTAAATGTTTTCACTAGAATTTATCATGGCAGTGTCCAAATAAGCATCGTGCCACCCAGTTTGGCTAGATAAGTAGGCCGGCTGTGTTTGATTATTATTATTTTGGGGTCCAAATTTCATAATAAGAACATTTGGTGTCTCCTGTAAACTGACAATCCAGTTTGTAAGAGATGCATTATGCAAATTAGGAAATTAGCAACAAACTACTTCAGATGTTAGTCATTACTACTTATTCTTCACTCCAGATTTGCAAAAACATAATAAGGCAGTAAATTCGACCAACGGATATTCTGTTACTGCTATTAATGAACAATATTTTATTGTAATGTTAAATTTACTGCAAAACGTGGGAATTTACAAGAGCATACATTTTCCTACACAGTCTAATATAATTCAATATCCCTGTTTCTATGAGAAAAGGAAATAAAGGCAAATATATCTCATACATATTTGGGCTCTAACATTTCACATTTATTAAATATTCAGTCAGATTCAACATCACCCCAAGAGCTGAGAACCAATTTCCCGTTCCTCGATGGGAAAGTGAATCATTTTCATTCTTCACAATATTGGTGAACATTGAAAGTTTCGCACATGCTTTCTCTGTTCAACCTAATGTCAGCCTCTCTCCTCGGCGCTTTGATTGTTCCTGTCGTTAGCCCACATACTAGTGCTCAACTCCCACTGCAGAGGGAACAGGGAAATGAGAAGTCGTTGGTGGAAATGTACAAAAAGCTCAGTTTCCCCTTATAAATAGCACTCGCTTGTGCTTTTCATTGTCACATCCCTTGGATCACCACTTTACCCTGGTGAAAATCAACAGCAAAGTCCCTAGGGCCTTTTAAGGGCCTGCAGAGTCACCAGGAAGAGCCAGCTGAACCATTGTGAACTGAAGACAGAAGCTAATACCTGACTTCACAATTCTGAAATGTACTTATAGAAGCAGAATTTGGTTTGTTTGTTTGGATCGGTGGCTTTTTCTGTTTCAGAAAACCAAGAAAGAAAAAAAAAAGAAAAGAAAAAGAGGAGGAAGAGGAAGAAGGAAAAGGAAAAAAGGGGAAGGAAAACTCGGGAACCAGGCATGGTGAAGACCTCTCAACTCCAGGTACGTGGGAGGCTGAGAAGGGGATTGCAAAGTCACCGCTCTGCTAGACTACAAAGTGAGTAGCTCAGTGTTAGCCTGTCTCGAAATACAGTGATAATGAAGGCCGAGGGTATGTAATTGTGTGAGAGTAGTTGTCTACCTAGTGAGTCAGAAACCCACAATAAACAAACTAATCAACTAATTAGAACTGCTTCCTGGTAGAATTTTGACTTCTTTTGCTTGATGGAAAGGGCCTTGGCTCACCTGTAGTTTATTTGTGGTTTGAGATGTGCTATTTTGTTTAAAACATAAACTGTCCAATCACACTCATCTCTAGAGAAATATTGTACTGTCATTTTCTGAATATTTGTCTAATTGTGAGGATGTCTTGTTTATTTTCTAATAAAGACATAATGGTTGAAATACATAAGCTCACACATGACTTTGATGTCTATTTTTAAATAAGTAGGACTATTTTTTAGTTAATACACTATCAGTAAAGTAATTGTAAATTCATGTATTTTTCTTTTAAGGCTTAGCCCTATTCACAGCAATTTATAAAGTCTTAACGGTTTAAGCTTTAAGATAAAAAAAATTTCCATGTGAGGCAACAAGGTTGTGCTCTTAGTCAGCGATCAGATGTTAAAACAAAACCCCACCTGGTTTCTATATCGCTTACACCTAGAAGATGTCAGAAAGGACAGATTGATTGGTGAGAATATAGGAAAACATTATTCTCCTCAGGAAAAATAACCCAACAATTTGAAGCAGTCTCCTTCAGAGCAAATGTATTCTCACAGTGCTCATGTTCTTCAACCCTTAAGAGACTGAATGTTCTCCGTGTTCCCTCAGCTAATTAAGACAACAGGAAGGGAGCCCTCCTCACTCTTTTTGCCCATACAGTTAGTTGTGCATTGTACATATAAAACTGAGACTGGAAAGTCATTCTTACACTATTTTGTGCCTAGATTTGGGAGAAAGTCTATTCCTTTTGTTTGTTCATACTTGGTTAGTGTGTGGTAGGTTTAAATAGGATAGGTAAAATATTAACTCAGAAATGCTATGTCATGGATCAATATTTTTATCCTTTACAATATTTATTTTGTCTAAAAGCTGAAATTTATCTTGGTTTGGCATAGATTCTGAGAAGAAAAAATGAGATTATACAACAGCTTAGAATGACTGAAATAATTTGTAAGAAAGCTTCAAGATGACGACATTTGAAATGATTCTACAACCGTATTCCCTACACTGCGATGATCATTAATCTTCAGTTATCCTGACAGATCCTAGTTAAAGATTTAATACTCATTTATTATTATTATTATTATTTGTGTGTGTGTGTGTGTGTGTGTGTGTGTGTACATGTGTGTACCTGCCTGAATGTTTGCCTGTACTCTACTGCATGCAGGAGGGCAAGCAACTCCAAATCCCCTGGGACTGGAGTTACAGGTGACTGTGAGCCACAATATGGATGCTGGGAACTCAACCCAGGCCCTTGCAAGAGTGATGAGTGTTCCTAACCACTGAACCAAATGTCCAAATAGGTTGTGAATGCTCATACAAAGAAATAGATATCATGTGCCTCCATTTGAGCCTGGGAAATCACATGACCTTTTCCAATATATTAAATCGCAAGAATGAAGACAATAGATGTTTCTTTCCAGAGTATTTTCATTAGAAGAACCAAAGCCCCCAGACCTAGGGAAGTTTTGGGGGAAGTTTTCAGTTAGGGGAGTGAGCAGTCAGCTCTCCCTCCACAACGGAAGATGAGCTTGTTTCCTGAATGCAGGACATAAAAGACTTGGTGGGATAAGGTGGGTTCAGATTCTGTATGAACTTACAGAAGAACCTAATGTAACACTGAATTAATTCTTTTTGTAAAGGAAGCAATAGCTTAAGCCTGTGACTCTCAATCATAGAGGACCAGCTGGCCTGGGCTTTCTCCACATTGCCCATGTGCATTCTGCCAATGACTTTACAAATGGTAGAACCAAAAGAATGGGCTGTCAGACCAGAGAATTCACCATCAACCAATCTCCCAAGTATTCTGAAATAACCACAAATTCTTCCGCGCTCAGAAGAATCAACTTTAACAAGGTGTTCATTCTATCACTTCCTATGACAAATCAAATATGAATATTTCTGACTCTGACAAATTTGTCTTTACATGAATTAGAAAATAAATTCATAGTAAATTGTGTGTACAGCTGAAGTACTCTCTACACTGGCATCCCACAAAGCTCAAAGGGCACATACTGGAATCTCTACTTGCCTAATTAGATTTGTTCTACGAAATTTCAAATGCATTTAAAACCAAGTCCTCCTGCAGCATGCTTTTTCAATTCTATCCACCTGACAGATAACCTCCCACCTGACTCCCAGATCCTAGCCCTCATGATCCTTCATTTACTAGAGAAGCAGTTCCCTGCTTTTATTCTTCACATATATTACTCAGTTAATTTATACTGTGGGTATTATTAACCATATTTTATGTATCAGCAGGCAAGAGCAAAAGAGGTTACAATGCTCCCAATCTCACGGTTGTTAACATCAACACAGAGACTCTAATCAAGAGCTTTCTCATTTCAGAACTCAGAATCTTCATCCCTACAAGTCGTCCTTTCCTGAGGTTGCATAATTTAAGACTTCGCTTTCTCTTTTTTAGCCCATCTATTCCCATTCAGACTTACATAATCCTGGTCAAAAAATTCAGATAAAAATATGGTCACGTCTTTCTCTCTCCTGTATTAGTTTTCTCTCACCCATCAGCTACATATAAGTCAATTCTCAAAGAAGAAATCAAAGTCCCAACTTCTCCTAGACTCTTCCTGAACATGCTCCTGGCCTTGACTGGGATTTTACTAGCCACTTCTGAGTGTCTGAATATATGCTTTCTTTCCCATTGGGGCATCTTCATGGGAGCCTAAACTAGATAATATCTCATAAAACGGTATGCCAGTTTTCCAAACTGGATTCAACATGCAGGCATTTTGAGGTGGCCTGAAAAGCTGCCAGATCCCTGTCTGTCACAGAAACGGAGCAAATTAAACATGGATGGTTTCATGACTGCAAAGTCTAAAGAAGCAGTAAGAGGCTGGAGAGTCCTGAAGCTGAAGTCATACAGGAAGAGGGTCCGTGAATTCCAGAACTAGGTGTGTGTTAGCATGACTGCAATGCTTGGAGACTGCCTGGGAGAGCCTTAGAGGGCTTGATTGGGGAATATACATGGCAAAGCACTGCAGAGCACCTCAGCTGGAAACCCTGGCCAATTACCCTACCCGTAACTGGAGGACCTTCAGGTGGTATTTACATGGCTACAAAAAAAGAACAGCTCCATTATTGCCATTTATACACTCTCACATCAAGAAAGCAATTAAAGCTATTCATATCATTTATCAAGGGCGGCACTGTTACAGGGAATAAATGGAACAACTATATGAACATGCTTGTAGGAATTAGCATCCCATTGCCAATCAACAGACCAGATAGTCAGTGTGGGTTCTTTTAACTCTTTACTGGTTCTACGTACCTACCTACCCACCTATGCATCTACCTAGCTATATAAATAGTCAGCATTTTCTCTAATCCTTGAATTGCATGGAAGATGATGCTGAGTAAGGCTGCAATGTAATCACTTTCAAATAACAAAATTGGGTGATTGCTCACCCTCTGCCATATACACATGTATACATACACGTGTATCTGTATGCACGTGTGTGTATCTGTGTGTGTGTGTGTGTGTGTGTGTGTGTGTATTTCTGATGGAGAGGTGACAGTTAACTTTCATTCCCAACTGCATTCAGAATCACCTAGCAGGCAGCCTCTCAGTGTGTTTATGAGAGTTTTCTGGGGAGGAAAGACACATCCCAAATGCAGGCAGTATCATCCATAGCCTGGGGTCTCAAAACGACTACACAGGCTACTGTGAGCTGTCCGCCAGCATGTTTCTCACTCTTCTCCCCAGCTGTGGATACAAAGTGACCAGCTGCCTCATGTTGTACCATTACACTTTTGCCGCTATATTCAGCTGGTACCTTTCTTTGGCCACAACCAAAATAAAACCACTGTCCCTTAAGTGGCTTCTTGTCAGGAACAAGAAGAGGGGCTACAAGGATATGTAAGTAAATCTTCTAACTGCAAACACTTATTAATAGAACTTTATTTCAATTTCCCAGTTTAGATCCTCAAAGGTGTTTGCACTAAATTCCATGTTTTGTCTTTAAACCAAATCCATCCTCGTCTGTACTAAGCTACATAATTTGTTTCAATTTTTGCCCACTCATCAAAGGATACCTGTATAGGTGAAGGTACTCAGCCAGAGGTTCTCAACCTATAGGTCTTAACTTCCACAGGGGTTGAATATCAGATATCCTGAGTATCAGATATTTACACTATAATTCATAAGAGTAGCAAAATTACAGTTATGAAGTAGCAACGATATAATGTTATGGTTGGGATCACCACAAAATGAGGGACTGTATTAAAGGGACGCAGCATCCTGAAGGTTGAGAATAACTGTGCTAGACCAACAAGACTGTCTCTTAAAACCCAATATAAAAGAATAGGATGACTTTGTCTGCTTCATTCATTCACATATTCACTCAATAACTATTTAAAACTTTGTGCTGTGTTCCACGCTAGATAAGTTAATGTAGATTCTGCTCCTTGCCTTCACTTCTCTTGCATTTTTTAACAAGAATTGCATATGCAAATGTGGCAACTTCACAGCACTAGAACAAATGCAGGGTGCAATAAGAGTCGGCCAGAAGAAGACATAGATGCAGCAGAAGGGTCAGAAACGACTTGCTGAATGCCATGATGCTAATGAATAATGGATGAGAAGTTTATGTAGTGGTATTTTATTTGTATTTTAATAAATAAGCTTGGTTGGAGATCAGAGTGCAAGGCTAAGCCACTAGAGACCAGGGAGTGGTGGCACACACCTGGACTTAGCAAACAGGGACAGACAGACTTCTGTGAGTTCAAGGCTACCCTGGGCTACACAAGATCGTTCCAGAGACAGATACAGGTGGTGGTGGCTCACACTTTTAATCCTAGTGTTTGGGAGTCACACAACTTTAATCTGAGCACTAGGGAAGTGGAGACAGGAGCAATATGGATGTGTAGAGAGAGAATCATAAAGGGGAAGAGACTGGAGCTCACTGAAGTGTGAAGTCTGAGGATTTGTGGAGACAGGATCTTGCCCTTGTGGTTTGAAGATTTGGTAGAGGTAAAAGGTCTCTCTAGTGGTAGGCTGTTTTGCTTTTTTGATCTTCAGCTTAAACCCCAATATCTGTCTCTGGGTTTTTATAATTTGTGCTATAGCTTAGAAGATGAAGATAGAAAAGGATCTTCTTAACTGAGGAATATTCTAGAAGACTGGACAACCAAGGACAGTAGTAGGAAGAAGGGATTGACAGACATTTCATATTAACACAAAAGGATAAGAACAGGTTGTAAAGCTGTCAACAATGGGAGAATCATGAGCATAATGGCTACACAGATCTTCCAAAGGGATGTAGCTGAAAATAGACCCAGGATCTATTCATGATATAATCTTATCACACTTACCAAATTATCCTTGTTTATTTGCCTCAAATGCTATTAATCACTGTTTTAGAAATTAAAAAAAAAACAAGTGAGGGGAGGGGACTGGACAAACTGGAAGAAGAAGGGAGGGAAGGGAAGAAACAGAAAGGGAAGAAGGGAGAAGAGAGAGGAGAGAAAAAGAAGAGACGAGAAGAGAACTAAATATATACTAAAGCAGGGAAAATGTAAAGCAGACCATTGAACGTCATTCAAGAATACTCAAATGCCATATAAATTAGGCCTTCCTGTTAAAATTGGTTGTTCTAACCCTTGGATGATTCTATCTATCTAAACAGATTCAATATCTGTTTTCATCACTCCACTATATGGAAGATGGTGTTCAATAAGGTGACGATGTAAGAGCTTTTGGGGCACTGTGCTGGTCCCATATTGCAGACACGAAAATTAACATGGCATTTGATACACAAGCATTGAGATATTCTCATCAGCATCTATCTCAGCCCCTGAGGCACAACAATGAGAGTAATGCAATAATTAAGGAGGATGGATGGTAAAAGGAGCAGTCAGCCCCTGGCCTGGCGACCATCACTGCTGAGAAAGCATATGGAACAGCAAAACACCCACGGCATACAAGTACACTCAAGAGTTTCCTAAATCCTGAGTTGTTCTGGGGCATGTGTCTGAAGATTGTGCTTTGTGCCTATTGGATGATTATAATAAATCCCAAAAGATGATGTCAGATAGGACCAAGTTTTAAAGATAAATTGACACTGTGCCTTCAGTCTCTTGAGGGGCAGGATAACTATATAGTATGTAGTCATTATTAGCCTTCCTCCGGAAAAAGAAGGGGAGGCTTTTCTGCTCTCCTTATCGTTCATTGGAGAGTGACTTGGACAGGAGTTAAAGTGAGCCGCAAACCAGCTGCAATCTGCATTGCTAAGAACATCACTTTGAAAACTTGTTGGAAAACAAAATAAAATTTGAATTAGTAAAACTGCAATGTAAGATTGGTTTAAACCAAATAGCAAGACATAAATGCTAGTGAGATCACTAGATCTTACAGGAGGGTGAATAAAAACGACATAAAGAACTTTCATAAAATGTGTTTATTTTTCATTTGATTTTCAAAGCCTAGCAAAACGGGTAACGTCTAATAGTCTCTAGTGCCAGTATTTTAAAATTTCTCTGCCTACACAGTATAATATGGGCAACTTTTTTGTATACATATATATGTATGAATTTTTTTTAAAAAGAAATGCTATTCTTTAGTACACTGAAATCATCGAAATAGATAAAGGAATCCACCTTTTGCCCTGTGGCACTGAGCAGGTGGTAAGCATGGAAAAGCCATTTTAAAATGATAAAAATCTTATTACTAATAACATGCTCTTTAGCTACTTGACTTTTTGTTGTAAGCATTCTTTCTGATTTCCATTTTCCTGTAAATAAGCAAATATGCCAGAATGTGACTTCCTACCTAGCAGCTGTTGGACTCTCTCTTGCTGTCCTGGCTGTCTTGAGCAAAAAAACTGTCAATCAAACTGCTGGCCAGATTTACCCTCTATGGATGCTCTGAAAACACACACACACACACACACACACACACACACACACACACACACACCTGCAATGAATGTGATTGTTCCTTCCTTTGAAGGTATAATCTCAGACAGGACTATTTCAAGGGGTTTGTACTGTGTTCTCTATGATCACAAATATTAATAATAGTAGATGACCTCACCACCATTTTTAACCCCAAACAGCAGCAGAGTAGTTCTCCTTAGCCTAAAAGGGTTATGAGAGGGACAAAAAGCACAATACTGTAATTGGTACAAAAGCAAACCTCCATTTGCAAGCAAGGTGTGCTATGGTTGATGCAAGCACCTTCATTTGCATGCGAGGTGTGCTGTGATTCATGCAAGCGTCCCTTTTCTAGATAAATATAAGCCGGTTGTTTGGCTCAGTGAGTGGGCTGGGAGTCACCTCCCCGTGTTACCTCCCCTTGCGTTGCAAACATTAAGTACAATAAAAGGCTTCCCTCATGTGGCCTTTTCTTGCATACTTTTTACAGTGAGGGCTGACACAAAGAAAGAAGCAGACACAGCAGCGTGGCAGGACGGCAAGGAGACCCAGCTCCGTAACAGCTGGACGGTCGGTAGACTGAGCTGCAAAAGCATCCAGATGACCAGCTGCTGCACAGCTGTACAAGAGGCCCCCGAACTGTTTGAGAGACTGACCGTGGCAGGAGCAAGGGGAGTGGCAGAGTGGTGAAGATGGACAGAGTAGGGGACAAGAAATACCAGGTTAAAAAGAGCTAGAGACAGAAACTACAGGCCCTGATCACTGGGGGAAAAAAATCCAGAAAACTTGCAAGCCTTTGAAGTCAAGGTTGCTGGCTCACCTAGGCTGGAGCTGTAACACTGGGAATGGGAATTCTGGCACCTATATCTACGCAAGACCCCAAATGCATGTAGACTGCAGGGTTCTGACGCCAGAGGACTTCCTTAAAGCTGTCTGAAGAGAGGATGTCGCATGCCACTTTTCCCACCTTCCTGCTACTGTCCACAGCTCTTCAACAGCCGGAGGCCAGCTCTCCTTAAGCTTCTTTAAGTCTATCTGCGTTCATAAATTTGATTCTTAAGAAAAATCAAGAAAGCATATGGTTATTCTCATCCGAGAAGGAACCCAAGGATGGAGCAGACATCCCCAAGACACATTCTCCAGTGGCATGCTTGCTGTTTTTTTTTCCTCTTCTGTAGAGATGCTGGACCAAGGAACACACAAACTCTGGGAAGTTCTTCTTGTTATCTCCTTCCTAGTCACCTAGTTTAAATAAGACATCTTGCCTACTCTCATCCTGACTTTTGCATTGACCCTGGAATGTTGGGATTCAGAGCAATGTCTTCTGGATTATTCTAATATCCTCCCACTAAATGGACTTAGGCATACTCAAGGATTCTAAATAGATGGCGGAGTGGGTTATAGTGGGACACTCTGGAGCGCTTTTCTTGAACAGCTCTTTTGAACAGAAAGCACACATTTTTACTCACATTGTGTTTCCTTGAAGTGGATGGGAGCCCTGGGAATTAGCTCCAATCCTAAAGCTAGCCCTATGTATCATTCACCTGTGTCTGCTGACACTTGGCACTATCTGAAGAACCAGTGCTTCCTCTGGAGCCAGGACCAGTTAGAAGAGAGGGGAGCTGGCTGCCTGACAACACTATGTACCCTTCACCCACAAGACAGCTACTTAGAATGCTCCCGGGGAAACAAGGATGAAACCCTTTTCTTAAAAATAAATTGAGATTTCCTTTTTCTGACAGAATGACCAGCCTCAAGTTGCTGACTCTTGGAACTCAGTTTAGAGTAACTCTATTTAGTCAATATTATGCATTTTTTGTCTTAAGCCAGAAAAGAAGGAGTTTCAGTCCTATGTGAATTTTAGATCCTACCAAGGAATGCAAGAAAATATATTCCAATTTTATACCCAAACTTTACCCAGGAACGAAGAAGGTTTCCCTATAATCCGGGGCAATATGAATTCATAATGTGTAAAGTTTAAAAATTTCAAGATTAAAAAACATACACAATTCATTTTGGGGAATTTCCTGTTACAGAAAGTAACAGATTCAGTAGTAGACAAAGAAAATCTAGCTGAAGAAATCCCTGATTGCTCCTCCCAGCTGCTAGTTTTCTGAGTTCAGGAACAGGTGAGCAGAGGCTTGGATAAACTAAAGGAAGACAATCTGCCACCCCCACTCCCATTGTACCTTCATTGTATTTCTCCTTTCTGTGAGCACACATTTTGAACTTAATGTCAAATCCAATGTGCCACGTTTTTGCTCTGTGTATCTGCTGGAGTCTTTTGTCCCATAAAATTCAGATACATCTGTTAAATCTTTTAGAATACAATGAGGCTCCGAAGCCTCCTCACAGCAGCCTCAACCCCCACAATTGAAACAAGGCGCCCCAGTCATGAAAATGTACCAAACAGAACAGGATGTACAATTTCACAAGCTTCCAGGTAATTCTCAGTGTTTGTAAGTTCCTTTTCTCCATATTGTGCTGCCAGCATACACAACAAATTAAATCGTCATTCAGCTGCTCTGCTAGGGAGAAGAACAGACCAAGACTGGACAGGAACCAGGGGCTCCCCATTTCTTCCTTTTACCATCAATGAAGAATTCTAAGTAGAGTGGTCCTCTGTCTGTCCAGAGCCATCAGCTTTTATCAGATTTGAGGAGCAACTTTGGTCAAGACTGTCACATCTCTTCCTCCTTCAATAGTTAGCCCCCCTCTCACAATCCAAGCTGACCCTGGGATATCCTGGTGAACCGTTCCAGTAGCCTGGCAGAACACAAAGGCTCGTGGCCTGACATGAGATGTAGGGAAAACCCACTGCCAGAATCCTGCACTGAGCCGCAGCCTGCGGATCTACTACTATAACTTCCATGACTTCTGTGGGGGTGGTGGGCAGAGTCCAAGAAGAAAAATATCAGAGCCAGTACTGATGCTGAGGACGATGTAGTGGCACCTGCGTCCTCTTCAACAGCATGGCGACTGTCATATCAGGGGTAGAAGTGCATGGTTTGAGTAATAACTTCACTGAAAACAGAGCTAAGGCCTTGGAGATGGTATGCCATTCTGCCATCTCAGCAGTTCTATGGTGGAGGAATATACTATGCCCATTTCACAGAAACTTGCCCACAGAAGTGCCTCACAGAAACCCTCAGGTGAAATGTCAGGTTCTAGAATTTGTCTGGCTCTGAGCCTTGTAATCAATACTCTGCAGACTCTTCCTAATTGTGGCGGCAATCAACTGATGGAAAGCAGATTATTGTACCCCAACATCTGCGGGCTTGAACCGTGAACTTTGTTGAGTCACCAGTAAAGAGACGATAGAAGTTCTGCATTTTAAAAGAACAAGCCAAGATGCTATCTTTAGAACGCTCAACACTCTTCTTGAGTTTTCTAAGCCACGGGCCTCACACTGTCAACGTGTGCTAGAAATAAAAGCGTAAGTACCATGGCGTTGTGAACACAGCTCCGTGGGAAACCAGAGATTGGCAGTTATGTAGAGCAGAGTAGAGCTTCCCCAGTCAGCCACACACGTGTTCATTCTTCTCAGCTCATCTTCCCATGGACTAGGATTTGCTTAGTGCCTTTCTGAGGCCTGTGCTATGTGGGGGATATATACTGTTCTTATCCTGAAAATGACCTCACAGAAGAGCTAAGACAAATGGCCGTGAAGTCCTACTTAATGACACACATCAACCAGGAGTGCACGGGCCAGCTGAGTGGCATGGTCAATAGACAGGATGGCAGGGCAGCATGGGGAACATTCCCTTTGGGATTGTTGACTAGGGACACTAAAAGGATAGACAGAGGCAGAAAAGACACTGAAAATAACTGTGCCTGGCAAGGCCTGAGCCAAGCACTTTTACAGGAACTTTCAGTTTAGAGATGAAAAATTCAAGTCTAGTATTCATGCCAGAGATTAGCATTGATAAGCTCAGCAAGAGAGTCTGCAGCGAACATTTATGAGGTCTCACATGACACATCCTGAGAAATCCAGGGATTTTAATAAGCAATGGGTACTGGGGTGTCCAAGTCCTGGAACCCTGAACTCTGTGAGGAGAGCAGTGTTTCAGACAAGGACACTGACAGTGATGTTCACAATGTCGGAGGACAGAGCCAGGGAACCAGACTGGAAGACGTCCTCAAACAAGGGATGATGAGATGACGATGCCCAGGGGAGGTGAATGAAGAGAAGGAAGAGGCAGTGTATCAGGGATGAGGCTCTGTGTGTAGTAGGTCTCCTTCCCTCTGTCTCATCCCAAGCCCGCATCCCACAGTTAGTTTTGACTGATATCTAGTAAGAGTTCCTTATCACTCCTTTTCTTCCTTTCGCCTTCTTCTTCCTCCTCCTCCTCTTCCTCCCTCCTCTCTTTTCTTCTCACTCTTCTTCCCCCTCTCTCTGTGTGTCTTTCTGTCTCTGTCATGCTCTGTGTCTCTGCGCTCATGCACGTGTGTGTGTGTGTGTGTGTGTTTCCTGCTGTGCAGAGCTAAAAGCCATGTCTCCGTTTCATGATGTCAGAGTCTCAAAAGGGTGCATCCCCCACATCACTGCTTGAAGGAATCTGAACACTCAGCAGGCTTTGCCAGGGCAAAAATCTCAGCTTGCCTGTGTTAAGCTGTTGATATTGCAGCAGGGTTTGTTACTCAAATACAGCCTAATCTCTTCTTACTTGAACAAAGATAACCATGTCAGAATTGATAACTATGCTCAGGGACTTTGATGACCCTAGGGCTTTGGAAGCCGATCTGAAGAAATAGATGTGAGACAGAATTTACCAGTAACTTAAATGATGGGGCTGATGGACGGCATTTAGAAAACACTGGCTGTGCAGCGTGAGGAACACCAGTGTTCTCTCTATTGCTTTCATTAGCGTTAGTTATGTTCATCAGAATCTTGCGTTAAGTTGTCAACAAAACAGAATTAGTCTTAAGTACAGTAGCAGCACACTCAATAACAGCAGTTCTCCTAAAAGGTGAAGTCAGAATTGAGTAGAATCTCTCCATGGATTTATTGTCTGTCTCCTGACTCTGTGATAATAGAAAGGAGGTAGACGGTCCGGAGCAGCGGTTCTCAGCCTTCCTAATGCTGGACCCTTTACTACAGCTCCTCATGCTGTGGTGACCCCAGTCAGAAATTATTTTGTTGTTACTTCCTAACTGTAACTTTGCTAGTGTTATGAATCATAATGTAAATATCCTTTATGCAGGATATCTGATATGTGACCTTGTGAAAGGGTCCCTCAACCCCTAGGCTGAAAAACACTATTCTGCAGAGATAGCTCAGTTGTTAAGAACATCTTACACTCTTGCAGAGGGCCCGGGTTCAGCTCCCAGCACACATATGGAGACTCACAAAGGCCCACAACTCCATTTCCAAGGAGTTCAACACCTTCTCCTGGTCACAGGAGGTGCTCATATGTTGTGAGATATTTTGATTGTGTTCTGACACAAAAAGCTTGCTTGGAGTCAGAGGGTGGAGACACAATCTTGCTGGCCCAAATTAATTGTAGAGGTTTGGAGGACTGTAGACAAAGAGGAGCCAGGAAGTGGTAAGGTGGGACTGAGAGAGGATCTTGACCCTTTTGAATGGAGGAATGGTAGAGGGAGGAAGCAAGTGACAGCTGCTCCGTGCTTCTCTGACCATTCACGTTCTTACCCCGTTATTTGACTCCCAATTTTTTCTTTTTTTGCAGGGGAGGGAGGGGGAGATGAAGCAGGGTTTCTCTGTGTAGCTTTGGAGCCTGTCCTGGAACTCACTCTGGAACCCAGGCTAGCCTCAAACTCACAGAGATTCACCTACCTCTGCCTCCCGAGTATTGGGATAAAAAAGTATGCACCACCACCACCCAGTGAATTCAATTTTTTATTGATAAAGATTAACTAGATTAATTCTTTACTCATGCACATAAAATAATTTGAAAGAAGAGACAGAGTGGGACGAGGCTCTAAAATACCTAACTGTCAGCAGACTGGCTATAAGCAAGTGTTGAGTTACATGAGCAGAGTTCCATTCTGCCTTCTCTTCGTTCTACATCACCCCTGGAGACACTTCAAAGCAATGTCCCAAGCTACCTCCTGGCAGACATTTTCTCATCCATTATAATACCCAATTGTGGGGTTCACAGGTGTTTCTACTTCTAGAGCCTCTACAGAAATTTAGTCCCCACAGGAATAATACAAGAGGAAGCTTATTGAAGCTCAATTCCAATATTACTCAAACTCATGGATCAGAATCTACAAATGACATCAAGCCATTTGTTACACAGCCCTCCAACACAGAGAAGTCAGGTAACAGGAATATATGCAGCAACCTGTTGAATCTGCAGTGACTATACATAATTTCTATAGGCAAAAGCTACCAGGCCTATGTTCTGTGTCATTATGAAATAAAAGATCTTGTGTGATGGTTTATTGTTACCCACTAGACTAACTTACCCAAGACTCAGCCTTTGTCTACAGTTGACAAGTAAGGATTCATCATACAGACACACACACACACACACACACACACGCACACACA
Organism: Arvicola amphibius; assembly: GCF_903992535.2. NCBI lineage: Eukaryota > Metazoa > Chordata > Mammalia > Rodentia > Cricetidae > Arvicola > Arvicola amphibius. Next base: position 105,853,268 of record NC_052055.2, on the reverse strand, counting down.
CTTCCTGAGAGCTATGCACCAAGAAGCATATTAAAATAATTTTCGAATTTGGCTGCTTGTCATCTGACATGCTGGCCTTATTCTCGGGGCTTTGCAGTATTCTCCAAGGAAAGGTGAGGACACTGATTATGAATTCCCTTTTGCCAAAGAAAAGACACCTATAAGATCCCCAGGAAGAGAGAAGCAGATTCTATGACAATATAGCAGAATAAACCCAATCACTCATATGGAAAGTAAACTCCTGACCTTGGTGGCTTCAGAACTCAGCATTAATCAGTGAAGCAGATTTGGACAAGGGCAGCCATACAAGCTATGATTTCAAAGGTCTCATCTACAAACCATATTTCAGAATGTATCTTTGTTGTTGATGAGAAACTAGCCTGAAATAACTCGCGAAGCCCTGGAGAGCAGACTCCTTGGGTTATAAAACGATGCCAGATACCCACAGGGACTCGATGCTACATTAGGCCACTGGCATCCTCCATGAGGACACCTACAGCTTCTCTACATCGAACACGGATATGAAAATACCATGTGGATATCAAAATATTTAGCAGCAACATGCCACTTTGGATGGCATTTTAAATCATCTTCCTGGGGGTTCTTTTGTGGAGGATAATGAAGGGGTGGAGACTTCATTACGCTAATCCTGATCAGCCAAACCCCCAAATGTACCTCATGTGGTCATGGAAACTATTTGTTTTAATTTAAAATTAATTAAGCTTGAGTTAGAGTAAAAAAGGAGTGGCCCTAGAGCTTTAATTGCAGACACTGGGTACAACACAATGACAGGCATCCCAATGCTTCAGCCTTGAATTTCTGCCATGAAAACCATTAATCAATTCAAAGAGAGAGCTTGCACACTTCACTGCCCGTACTCGGCCCCATCTGCTAAGTGCACCATTGCCAATCCACGGTCCAGTGTGCCAATGGCTCGAGGCATGGGTGGTTCTTCCAGAGCATGCAGGATGCCTGCCTACTTCCACCAAAGCAATGTGGTGTCATCTGATCTTGAGGAGGAATTGTCTACCTGAAATACAACACCATAAATTTTAACTCTTCTTTGTCCCTCCCTGATTGCTTTAAAACATGTGTTACGTAACCTCCTCAACACAAAAGTACCCTTAAGCTCGGGGGTAAAATTTGGAGGTTCAATGATTATCATTGTGACATACATACAGATGTATGCATACTGTGTGTGTGTGTGTGTGTGTGTGTGTGTGTGTGTGTGTTTATGTAGAGGGGATAGGGGAAGGGTTCCAGGGAGGTTATCTGTGAGTGGCTAGAGGTAGGAAAGGGAGGGAGGGAAGTGATATAATTCTATTTCAACTAAAACCATTTTTAAAAAGTAAGTAAAAAAAACAAAATTTGGCAAAATAAAAAATAGGTTCAAAACAAATGTATCAAATGTATATTGAGAAAATTCAAACAATATATCATGAGTAAAAATAAAAAGTAATAGATTAAAATGCATGTTAAAAACAAAATTTAATGCCGGGAGGTACTGGCACACACCTTTAAACCCAGCACTCCTGAGGAAGAGGTAGGAGGATCTCTGTGAGTTCAAGGCCAGCCTGCTCTACAGAGCGAGTTTCAGGACAGGCTCCAAAGCTACACAGACAAAACCTGTCTCAAAAAAAATAATTTTAAATAATGAGCTTTAGAACTATTTTAACTTAATCTAGTTCGGTGGTTCTCAACCTTCCTAATGCTGCGTCCCTTTAATATAGTGCCTCATGTTGTGTATAAACTTATTTTCATTGCTACTTTATAACTGTCATTTAATTGTTATGAATCCTAAAGTGAATAGGTCTTAGCAGACGCCTGTGAAAGGGCTAGGCTGAGGACTGCTGGTCTAGCTGATGTAGTGACTATCATAGGAAGGAAAATTGCTAGTCTAATCAGTGGATTTTAACAAGATAAGATGACCTGGAGGCTCTTTCAGTTCCCAAGCAGGAAGGCGACATGCAGCCTCCTTGAGCAAGTCCATCAGAAAGAAGCTTTGGCTGGCTTATCTTAACCCCTCCTGGTAATTCTATCATATAGATAGGTTTGAGAACTACTAACTTATAGAGTGAGGTTCCATTTCATAAGAATTATTGCTTCTATTCTAGATTCTCAGAGCTGTACTAGAGAAGGAGAGAGAGAGAGAGAGAGAGAGAGAGAGAGAGAGAGAGAGAGAGAGAGAGAGAGAGAGAGAGAACTATTCCTAAATTGATAAGTGAGGAACCGTGACTTACAAAAGTGTGCCAGTTTCATCACTGTTGCTGTCATCAAAGAACCCAGCAAAAAGCAGCACATGGAAGGAAGGGGTAATTTGACTTACAGGCCCAAGTTCTAGTCCATTGCTTCAGGGAAGCTAAGGTAGGAGTTTAGGCAGCTAGTCATATCACATCTAAAGCAAACAAAGAACAAAGCATATCCTTCCTTGCTTGCTTCGCCACCTTTGTACAGTTCAGAGCCTTGGCTAGGGAATGGCATTGCACATAGTAGGCTGCATCTTCCTGGGTCTACTTTTTAATTAACAGTCAAGATAGCCCTCCACAGGCATTTTCATGTGCAATTCTGACCGCCATAATCCCTCCTTTAGACTCCTGCTTTAGGGCTGGAGAGATGACTCAGCAGTTAAGAGGCTTTCTTCCCAGTTGGTTCTATGTTATGTAAAATTGATAGTTAAAACTAGCACCCAAAGCATGAAAAGTTCTCCTTCGGTCACCAAGCTTCTAAGTGGTGGAAGAAGGGCTCAGAGCCAGGACCTGAAACCAAGTGAACTTTTCATTGCATTCCCTGGGCTGGATGAAGGTGCAACAAGATAAAGGTTGTGTCAAATCTTTCATCAACTTGAACAACTGTTCACACACCGAACTATCTTCCCCCAAAATAGGGAAACCAGATAAGAAAACGCAATGGCTCCTTTTGGATTCCTGGTAAGGTTTTTTTTTTTCCTCTTTCTTAGTTTTTTGCTCCATATTCTTCCCACACATGCATATGTAAACACATTCTTTGATCGTTTGTACACGTACAATGCAGGCTGACGACACTAACTGCCCCGCTTTCTATTCGGCCCATTCCGTCCACTGATCCCTCTTTCTCTGAATAAGTTCAACTCCTGATTTTCTGCCCTTCATTTGGGTTTTCAAAGAGACACATCCCAGCAACGGCTTTTGTTCTGCTTTATCATAGCACTGTCATGTGTGTACAACATGTCGGGGTTTTGGTATAACACTGTCATGTACGTACACCAGTATGCTTTGCGCCTAAGGTGCCTGACTCTACTAATAATAACAAGAAAAGACATGTTAGAGAAAGAAGGAAGTACCTGTGCCATCTCTCTTTTCATGCCACAAAACATGAAGAGTGATGTCTCTCCCTTGGAAGAAGGAAAAATTTAAACTTAGGCTTGAATAGGTGTGAAATCCAATACACAGTCTATCGCAGTAGAAGTCGGAGCCAAGCAGAGGCTGACAACCCCTGCTCCCATCCCGATAGGCACAATCTGAGCCTCATGAGACCATGCTAGCTATGCAGCTGATAGAAGAATCCCATCACTCCTCCCTCAAACTGGGTCAATATTCCACCCAGGATACAAAAAGTAACAGACATTTGCCATGCCTATAAATCAGTTCCAACAAGAAAGCAAAGGTACCCAGGTCCAAATTCCAGGAAGTAGCTCCTAAACCCGTCCCAATACAGGGAAGAAGTCCGCAGGCCAGAGAGGCAGGCTGAAGTTTTGTATAGCATCACTATTTTCCCAGAAGTGGGCACCAGTGTCCCTTCCCAAAAACTGAACAAGTCTCTGTGGCTATTACATACAGTTCATACATGGAGTTTAACATCACCTTTGACACTGAACAGATTATCTTCAAAACACATTCCTTCGTTTCAAGCACAGATACCTGCAAGATGGTCCTTGCAGATGAAAAACAAATTGACTCTTTGGGTACCAGGCTGAGACCTGTACTCCATAAGTACTCAGATTCAGTCTGCATCGTTACCAGCAGAGTTTGGACCTTGGTGTACCCTTGAGTGTGCAGCTGTAAAACCTGGAAGTAACCCAGCCTTAGCATAGCTTTGGTGCCTAGGATTATGCCTTTACCAATACTACTCTGACTTGCTCAGCCATCATGGTGCAGAGAAAGCTTCTGTTCACTGTAGGTCGGATAGGTAGAAACGGGCCTTTACTTTGAAGCTCCTCAGGTCCAATGCTGAAAACTATTCTGAGGGGATCCTAATGGTACCCACCTATATTTGGGCTTGTGGATGGAGTCTCTGGAAGACTCTGAGTGTCAGGCCAACAAAGGACTATAGTCTATTTTGATCTGCTGCTCTAGCCAGCATTCCTATAGCTGATTATAGGATCAGAAATAGATAAACCATATTGGTAGAAGCCTTTGTCCTAACCCCCTTCCCAACTGCTATCCTGGCCTCAGTGGGATAGCGTGGGGTTCAGAATAACACATAATTACATGGGAAACCACCTCAATCTCACACAGGAATTCTGACCACAGATGGAGACTCTAGACAGGCATGTGGTCTGATTCTGCTCCCAGGAATGGGTGTGAAGGGATGATGTATTTTTAGATATCCTCCAGGTCATCTTGAAGAAGACACCAGCAGCAAATATGGGCTTGCCTCACCTCCATCCATAAAATAAAAGCCACATATCAGGAGGAAACACACGGGAAACCTTGATTTATAGGTCCATTAAGGAATGAAAGAGCAAAACTACTTGATGAAAGATTTCACCTTTCTGTGTTATATATAATTTATAGATAGTAAGTAAATTCTTTGGGAAAACATGACATTTCTGAAGATTTCATTATAATTTCATCTTTTGTATAGCTGTTTGCATTTCCATACATCTTAAATCAGTATGTTTAGCTTACCTAAACCAATGTTTCCTCAAAAGTTTATAATTTTGTAAATGAAATAAAAATAATAGAATTTATATGTTCTATAGAATACCTAGATATACTTAAAACTGAGAATCTGTATGCTTTCTCCTCTTGTCTGCTTCAAAATGTTTTTGTAGATATTACCAAGAATGCTTTACAATGACTTCTCAAATTAAAGAATTATTTAACTTTACTAGTTTAAAATGTATTTGTGGGATTGGGGATATTGATCATCTATTGAGAGTACAGGCTACTTTTACAAAAGGATCTGGGTTCAATTTTCAGCACTTTTATGGAAGCTAATAGCTATCTGTAACTCCAGTTCAAGGAGGCTAGAATGCCCTCTTCTGGCCTCTGCAGGCAATGCATGCACATGGTGCACGCACATAAAATGCATGCAAAGCACCCAACACATCAAAAATAATAAAAGAAATTTAAAACAGTAAAAATAAAGTGTTGCTAATGGAAAAGCATTGGGACAATTTCAAATTTGTTATAAGTGTATATGGTAGTGGGGCTAGGAGGCTGTATATTCATGTAAATGTGTCTGTGTCATGCATGCATGTTTCTATCTCTAATAGAGTCTGTCAAGTAAATTTAATATATAGTGCAAGTCCTTGTCTGACAACCTAATGTGAACCTGTTTTCTAAAGCCAGCAACAAGTATCACATCGTAATATTTACCCCTGGGAAGATGATTGCAGTAACTAGTTTAACATGGTGAGAATACTCTTTACTTGGTGTACACAATTAGGATCTTGATTTTTCCCCTTCTGAGCTACTCCAGGCCTCTGCCTAGAGAAATGCAACCAAACACATTATAATGAAGTGAGGATACTAGTCTCGACTCTGAAGCTTCACATGTATTCCATAGACACTTTTACATGACTCAAGACCTCTTATATAAAGCAGCTTACAATATTCGCAGGTTAAACTTGGAAACTTGTAATTCTAATTATAGGGCTATAAAGGTTCTGAAATTCTAGAATTGCAGTCACAAACAGGGTCTAACTCCTGAGACTGGAATGGCTGTCTAATCCTAGATGCCCGGCAGTGCTACAGAATGAGAACCCTGAGTATTTTCAGGGATCCATGACCTTACTTGAGGGTCCAAATTTAGTATAGAGGGGATCGTGTAGAAACCAAGATGGGTGAATTTATGAATGGAGAATTTCAAAGAGTTAATTTAAGGAAACTCAATGAGCACAAGGGGACACTGAGTGTGGCGTGGATCTGCAGACTTGCTCCCATTGTGAAGAATGTCAATGAGGTGACACTCTGTGATGTCCATGAATAGATCTTTGTGAAGTGTCAGCTACCCTATCAAATGGACATTTCAAGAGTCCCAAGAAAACCTGCAAGTGACTGACAAGAAGTTGAGGCCTTCCAATAGCTATGACTGAGCCACTTTGGAGGCATATCTTCCAGGCCAATCAAGCCTTTGCATGTGAGTCTCATATAGTACGTGAAATGTAGCACAATAAGAGTTTCCGAGCCAGGACCACCAGCTAAACCACTCCCAAATTCCATATGCAGAGAAATGATGAGATAATAAGTGTTATTATTATATGCCAATAATTTGGAAGGCAATCTGTTACATGGCAGAATAAGTAAAAGAGAGAGAGATAAGAAATGAAGGAGTTAGAAACAAAATAGATTCAGATAATACAACTCAATGACACACTGAAACAACCATCCTACATCCCAGGGCCTGTAAGAAGGGATGGTTGTGGGTAGCTACATAAGGACATATGATAGGGAAAAGAAAGGGCAGAAAGAGCCACAAACTATTTACAATTGCTCCCTCTCAAAGGAGCAAAAAATCAAGAAAGATTGGTTTGAGGGTGAATTCATTTTCCCAGGTTATTACAGAATTTGACAGCACTCCATATGACATATGAAAGGGCACCCGAGCTCCTGAAGCAATAATGCGTCATCCCAAGTCAAGTCATTTACTCCCTGGAAAGATATGACTACTGTTTCACAGGGGGTCAAAAGACACCCCTCACTGTGGGAGAATAGAAGGCAGCAGAGCCAAAGTCATTTGCAGCAAAGAATATATTTCTGTAACTGGAGTAGATTCAGAAATAAACAACCATCTTTGAATGTATGATGTCCAAATGTCCAAACAGCAGGACTGTTAAAGTAGTTTTGCTATTTCCCATAGTTCAATGAAATAGTTCATGAAACTATGTGCTATTAACATGGGCTGCATTAATTACAGCCTAATAATGACGTGTGATACCCTTTACCTAGTAACTGTTAAACAACATGCTATTTATAGCTTAACATGTAACTGTTCTTACTACAAATACAGATTTCAGACATCTGTGCTCAGGCTGTCAGTCAGCAAATGTCCAGATCTGGGGAGCCAAGCCCCCTCTGAGTCCCATCCACTATGTTGTGATGTGTCTGTTAGCAAAACATCAGGGGAGATGGCCGGATATACTGATTTTGTTCTTGCCAGTAAATCACCTCCCCAGGTAAACTATTCTCAGAATAAAACTACCACCAGGGTGGCAAGGTTCTACACCAAGAAAGGGTTGTATTTTAGCCCTCTTGTGCATTCAGTATAAACTTTAAAACCACAAGAAGGAGGAAAAATACAATAAATCCCTGGTGAAAGACAATAATAGAAGACTGTAATTTTTTTAAAAAGGGAAACAATTTGGGCAAGTTTGTTTGTTTTTAGATTTGTTTCTGATTTTGATTTTGTTTTGTACTTGTTGCTGTATTGCAATACACCTTTGGTATCACAGTTAATGCTATAAGAGGATTGTATCGCCTTAAGAAATTTAACAGGCCACACCAGTGATAGGTAATCTGATCTGTTTTCCAACTGGATAATAGGGCTTTCTTCTCTTCATCATTTGTAAGGTGCTCCCATTCAAACACATGCAGACATGACTGGACCAGGTTTTCCAAACGTGAGAAGAGAAAGGTAAAAGCTCCCTGCTTTGTTTTTCTTGCCACCATAACCTCGTGGCCTTGAAATGTTTTTTTTTTCCCATGAACCAAAAATGGGCACAAGGTAAGAGTGTTCAAAAACTACTACAAATGAAATGTAGAGGGTAAAAGTTAACTTTCAAAGCTAAAAGATACGATAAATTCTGAAGTATGTCCTAAAACCTGTTTGTGTTCCTTTAGCTGGGGTCTTCTGGCTCATTTGCAAACTCTTCACTATGATGCACTGGAGACTCAGAAAGAATGAGGAATGGAAGAAGTCTGATCCCTTGAGCAGTGGCATCATTGGCTCACAGCAGTGTCTATTTTGTAGGTAACCATCGTCACCTGGTTCAAGCCCTGGCCTCTACCTTCATCACATCACATCCCTGGTACCTTGCTTTTGGTCCTCTTTCAGGCTTGCAGACACAGTGTTGCTTGTCCAAGGACCATGGAAGTTGTACCTCCTTGTTCTCTATCAACATATAGAAAGTACGCTCAAGACCGGCCTGTTCCTCTCCCTGTGAGCATCCTAACGAATCATCAGCTTCAGAAGGCACTAGAGGTCAATAGGCAGATTTTCTAGGGAGGCTGGAATTCCCACCCACTCTTTAGCCATCCACATCTGCTATTTCCTTTCATTCAGCTTTTCATGGAGTGTCTGACTGTCTGTCCCTTTGACCTCAAGTCTGAGCCTTAGCAGTTTACTTAGTTAATGGGATTGGATGAAATTAAATGAAAGATTTCCTTTGATGGAAAATAAAATAAAAATGAATAAAAAACTTTCCTGTTTTGTTTCATCAGACTTTAAATCAAATCAATTCTGAGGTAAATTTGTCTTTCTTTCTTCCTTCTTTCCTTCCTTTCTTTCTCTTTTTCTTTCTTCTTTCCTTCTTTCTTTCTTTCTTTCTTTCTTTCTTTCTCCTTTTTGCTTTCTGCTTTAAAAGAGATATTTTGATTGATCCACAAATCCAGACTTATACTGAGCTACAAAAAGCAATCTCATTTCTTTCTTTTTGTTTTTGTTGTTCTAGTTGTTTTTCAAGACAGGACTTCTTTGTGTATCCTTAGCTGTCCTGAAACTTGCTCTTGTAGATCAGGCTGACCTCAAACTCACAGAGATCCACCTACCTTTGCCTCCCAAGTGCTGGGGTTAAAAAGCAATCCCATTTCTAAGGCCTGTGCTATTTCTTTAAACACAAGGTAGTGCACAGCTATGAAACTTCACCACAAGAGAGCTGTGACTATACCAACTCTACTCTAGATGACCCACTTCTGTGCAAGATAAAAAAATGCACGTATAATACATACATATATCCATATATATGTACTGACAGAGATATATACAAATATATGCATACTCGATATACATAATATACACATACATAGAGATATTTGCATATATATAAAGACATACATACACACAAATTATATACACACACATACACATATTTATGCATACACACACTTGGTCAATCCCCACATGAACATATCTAGAATGGCTGGTAGAGTTTCTGATCTACCTGATGTTATGCTCTTAACAACTCAGCAAAATCTACCTCAAAACAAACTGCTGTCTGGGTTTTGTTTGTTTGTTTGTGTTTTTGTTTTTGGAGACAGGGTTTGGGTAGCTTTGAGGCCTGTCCTGGAATTAGCTCTTGTAGACCAGGTTGGCCTAGAACTCACCAAGATCCACCTGCCTCTGTCTCCTCCTGAGTGCTGGGATTAAAGGCGTGCACCACCACCACCCAGCTGCAAACCATTGTCTGAAAAGCAACAGGAGCCTTCCTTTTCACCCCCTTTCTGTAAAGATAACCTTCTTTAGATATGTGGTTCTATCTTTTTTAAAGTCTACTAATTCTTTAATCAAGACAAAAACCCTAGCATTATAGCAATAGAATAAAGTTTCATGGTTGCTTTAGATAATGCTACATACAACTAATTTCTTGACCCCAGAACAAATGTGAGTGTGAGGTACAAAGACATCAACAATACATGTGTGCAAACTCCCCTCAACCCCAGAATACATCAGGGAACAATGTCCCTAGGGAATTGAAACCAATAGCCAGATGAAACAGACTTTGCTTTCACAGGTATTGCCTTAACTATGTGAGACCCCTGTGCTTACCAGCAGCATCTGTCATCCCTAAATTCTCACGGCTCCACTTATCTTAATCTGTACCTATAGCTTCACTCTGAGCCAGAATTCGCTAAATATGCTGCCACTGCACAAAACCAAATGTCATAAACCAAAATGGTAGAGAGCAGAGGGAGGAGGAACAGATGCAGAGGAGGAGAAACACTATAAGTTGAGAAGAGAAGGAAAAAGAGAAGAGTAAAGAAGGGAAGAAAAGGAAGGGAGGGGAGGGGAGAGGAAAAGAAAAAAGAAAAGAAAAGAAAAGAAAAGAAAAGAAAAGAAAAGAGAGGAGGGGGAAGAAGAAGGAGGGAGGGGAGGAAGGAGAGGGGAATGGAAAGGGAATGAAGGGGAAGGGAAGGGAGGGAGGGGAGAGAAGAGAGAAGAAAAAAGGAGAGGACACTGTAAGGGAGAAGAAGATACAGACAAGAAGTGGTTCAGCACTTTCTAAGGTCCTTTCTAAGGACCTAAACAGAGACCAAGTGAGGCAGAGATTATCCCTGATTACTTGGTTCGAGCCTAGTGTCACCCATGCTGGACTCTGATCTAAGAACTGTAAGATAATAAATTTGTGTCGTCAATACACTAGATTGTGGAGACTTTTTAGAGCAGCAGTGTCTATTTAGATGACCCAGAACGCATACATAGGGAGCTGCAATGCCTATCAGGCCTTGGAGTTTTTTGCCTTTTTTGTTTGTTTGTTTGTTTGTTTGTTTGTTTTATCACTATAAATTTATCCAAAATCCATAGAATTTACAACATCGAGTAAATTGCTGCACCCTCAGAATCTGGGGTACAAAGATGTGTCAAAATAGATCTACTGGTTGTAGGAAAAGCACTACTCAGATGAAAGATGCTGGTGACAGGTAAACTATGTGAGTGTGTTATATGTTGAAAAGCTGTTCTCCCCTTCGGGATCCACCTTGAACCTAAACCTGAACCAAAATGATGAAATCTGTTCTTAAAAAGATTTTCGAAGTTTATTGTAAGTGGATCATTTCTCGGCGGTATCGAGTATAGCAAGCAAAAGAAAATTAGATTTGAGATAGAAAATCAATTTTAAGGTAGAATTCTCTGAGTTTGTGATGAATAAGACATACACATGAGTGAACGAATGGAAGGAACAGAAGACTGGATGTGTTTGAAGTTTCCACTAATAGACCACATGATGGCACCATTTAGAGACAAGAAGACTAGGGGAACCAAGGTCTGGGTGCTAGCTAGGAAACCAGAGGGTCCCTTTTGAGCATATTTGGTTTAAAAGATCCCGGAAGCATTTAAGTGGGGATTTCAGTTGGTCAGTGTGTGAATGAATCTGGAACTTGGAGCTCAACAGGAAGAGAAACATACTAGAGAATGTTCAAGTGACTTCAGTGTTGGAGACGTATGAAGTAATATGAGCTAAGAAGACTAAGTATGAAAGATAATAGAGATGACACAAGGAAGGGACAGCAGGAGAAGTTTAGAGGCAAAAGAGAAGTTTAGGAATCCATTAGAAAATCAAAGTATGAAAAGGAGACCATAGAATCTTCCTTTTCTTTTTCTAAATTTATTTTTTCTTTTATTCCTAATAGTATAATATAATTACATCATTTCTCCCTTCCCTTCCCTACCTCCATCCCCATAAACCCTTTCTTATCCTCTTTCAAATTCATATCATTTTTCACAAATTGTTGTAACATGTATAAATGTATATATGCCTACATATATTTTTTAAATATAATCTGTATAATGTTACTTGTACATATGTTTCAGAGCTAACAGTTTGGTGTTGGCTAACCAATCGGTGTGTTCTTCCTGAAGAAGACTATTTCTCTCATTCTTGGATTTCCTTAGTTGCCTGTAGTTCTTTGTGTAGGGTTGAGGCTTCATGGGCTTTGCCCTAATCTCCTTCGGCACATTTATCTTATTGTCTTTCTTCAGCTTGTGTTAAAGCAGTCATGTTGGTGAGACTTCCTGCATTGAAGCTTCTGACATTACTGCAAGACACAGTCACACAGCAAATGCCCTAATCCTCTGGCTCTTACATTCTTTCCATCTCCTCCTCTGCATTGTTCCCTGGACCGTAGGTGCTGGAGTGATGTCTTAGACATCAAGAAGAGGGGTTAGAAAATGAAGCAGGTAACAGTGAATGCTCCTGAGAGAAGGGTGAGAGAAAGGTCAGAGAGGAGAAACTGTTGCCTGTTAGGTTCACAGTGAGAGATCTTTGACAAGAAAGTTCAAGAGTGCAATGGGGGGAAAAAGACTGGAAATGCTAAGAATGAATGGTACATGAGGAGCTGATGTAAATAGAATAAACATCCAAAACAGGAGATTAGAGATGAGGACTGTGATTGACAGACAGCCCAAGAGAGTCCCTTCTTCCTATGATGGAGGATCCTGGATACCACAGGAGTTCTATAAGAATGGCCCTGGAATCAGGAGGGGAGCAGAGAAAAATGTAGAGCTCAATAAAAATCAATAGAAAAAAGAATTTACAAATGAGACTGTATGAAATTTTTTTTAAAAAAAGAATGTCCCTGGAGGAATGCAGATGGAAAAGAGAATGAATTCCTAAGGAGTAGAGAGGTGAAATTCAGAGCACACCCACCTCACTTCTGGAAGTGATCTCTGCCAGTTCCCGAGCGCATCTACACCCCAAGGTGTAGGTTTATATCCAGACCCACATTTGTTCCAATGCCTGGTCAGTGAAATTCTTATTGTTGAAATCCTAGGTCCAGGAAGTTCCTGGCCCTAGTAGAATCATACTTTTTATTGAGCTTTGACTTCTTGTTTACATAATCTGAGCTATTGCCATCAAATCCATTACCATGGGAACAGTACATTTTACTTTAATTTTTCATACTAAGATGAAGCATGCAGTTTCAAACATACAGAAGGGAGGAAGGAAAGGAAAGAAATGCTGTGGTGGGTGCTTCCTCAGAGGTCGGTGTGAGTCAGTTTAAATTCATGAAAAATTGGTCTGGTAGTTCTAATAAAGTACCTCTCACTGCGGAAGCCCTAGCTCCAAGGAAGTCAAACTCTTCCACAAATGGAAGACAGGATTTTCAAAGGGCATTTTGATCGTGACATTCATCACTTAAAATCATATTGTGAGGCAGGTCAAACTTTATCTTTGCTATGAGAGTCATCAGTCAATGTGTTTCTTCTGAAAACAATCCGACTCCTCTGTAGATCCACAGGGTTACTTCTGGCTTTAAAACCTTTCTTTAATAGTTTGCTTTCTGTTTATTTTAGAGAAATATCAGAGGGAAGCTGGTAGAAGGGACAGGCTAAAAATCACACGACAGTACTCAAAGGTAAAGTCTGATGACAATACAGACACAAGCCAACATTGACCTATATCGAAGGACTTCCCCTCCTGTGCAGCCTCTGGATGAGAATACTAGGTTTCAGCTTTATAAAGTATCTCCAATCAAGATATCCCTAATTTAGGCCAGGGAAAGCCATAGAAGACACCCATAGGCTTGAATTGTTGGGCCTGTTCGGCATTTGCCAAACTTCTGACCAATTTTAATTCCCTTGGCTCCTCTAATCTGTTTTTAAGTTTTAAAATTGAGTTTGGTTACAAGAGTCAATAAATTAAAAAAGTCACATTAACTGTTACCAGCTCAGTGTGTGAAGGAGAGAATTGATTCCTGAAAACTATTCCCTGACCCATGCACGTGGGGGTGGTAAACACAGCCTCCTGTATGTACATGCACACACACACACACACACACACACACACACACACACACACAAACCAAACTAAACCTTTTAATTTAAGAAATCATAACTGAAATCTTAAACTTAATATAATTTTAAGGCATTTACTTTTCAAACAGAAATAACCACAGTTCTTTCTTAAGTTTAAACTGAAAGGTAAGAATGGTTTATTGGGAAAGGCCTTAGGTACTGCCGAAAAGACAACTCAAAAACGAAAAAAAAAAAAAAAACCATAAATTTGCTTTGGGAACCTGGATCCTTAAATCAGCAGAATGTGAAAATGCAGCATGTTCTTTGAGCTTTGTTATTGCAAATCAGTTTCTTGGTTTCCAATAAACTGGAAAAATAAACAGTGATTTTTAAAATTAATTACATGGTGAAATTTCCCTCCAGAAAAAAAAAACCAATATAGCTTAATTTTCATTAACTGTCTTGCAAATTGCTCTACTCTTCTGGAAAACAGTCAAGGATGCTTTTATGCATAAAGCAATAGATGAGAACAGCAACACTCGCATTTTGATTATACCTGGAACTTTCTGGCAACGCAGGGGGAGCTTTCTTTCTGAACGAAGAAGGAAGTGGAATCCAATAATGATAGCTTCCCTTCTAAACTTTCCAAAATGAGAAAATCCAGTATATCCTTGAAGCTAGAAATAGTGGCATCCAGGGTTAAACTGCAGCTTTCAGCGTGCTAATTAGCGGAGCATGGCTGTATGTATAATGAAGATATTAAGTTTTCACTAAGAACACCGCAGCTTGAAATTCAAATAACTAACATCATAGGATAATTGAGAAATATGATTAAGTGATTTAAACACTACTGAAAATTCAGTACAGTTCCCCTTCAAGAATTGCAAATATATCCTATAGATGGATGCCAAAACCAGAATGAACACGTACTCAAGAAAGGGGGTGACTGAGGGTCTGTGGGGAATCATTTGAAGGAAGTGACTTTAAAGTCAGTCACAGTGTGAATAAGGATAAATATATGGCTCTCAACTCTGCTCTTAATTTTTCTATTTCAAGCGTCAATCCTCCCGATTGTCCTGTTTAGTTGTCTCTTCGAGGAGTTAGCATATGGGGCAACAGATGACTGCTTTTGGGGGAGATTTATTATAAGTGATCTGAGTTCAGGGAGCAAAACCTTAAGCTTAAGTGAGGAGAGGCAAGAGACCAAATCTTTGATTCCAGTTTCTACCACGGAAAAGGAGCAGGTAGTGCTGATATCTGAGATGACATCGAGAAAGTATTTGGAAATTTGAAAGGAATCGGTGCGTGTGTTCCCTTTAATTTACTATTGTACCGTGTGCTTTCATATGTAAGAGGAACTAAACTATGTAGTCTAAAATTCCCAGAATAAAAAAATATATATCATGCCTGTGTTAAAAAGTCTGCAGGTTGCTTCACCAATTGGAACACCCGTGGTGATGGAGAGTCACAGCACTGCATATGGTCAGTTAGCCTTGAGCGACCTTCAGCCCCATCTAGTGTTTGCTGCCGCATATGGTCTGACATCCTTATGACTCTCATCTGAAACCTACTGGAGTATATTAGCTGGCCACCAGCTTCTACCAAGGCAGAGGCTCAGGATGTCATCAGAGAGCAACCCAAATACACAGCGAAGATTTCCTTATTCTCTTGCAACCTATCTGCTTGATGCTTCCACCAATGGATTTCAAATCACTTGATTTATGACTTTATTTCCTTCTGTAACTACAAAAAAAATCTCAGGGAACCATACCCCAGTTGGGACATGGCATTTGTGGTAACTTGAATTCATGTGGCCGGGCCATGGTTATTTATACTTGGCTCCCGAATAAACACTCTCCTGTTTCTATGGAGCAAACAGCTGAGTCTTTGAATTAACACTATTTAACAAGTAATTCCCAATAAAAAGGTATCTTTTAATTACAACTAATTTGGAATCTGGATTCTTTTGAAATAATTTAAATAATTGTGTATAACCAATCTGATAATCATCATATCATTAATAAAGAGAATTGAATAAAATAATTATAACACATGTTTTCTAGAGGAGATTGACAACATGCTATTGCCATCAGCAGATTTTTTTTTAAAAAAGAGAAAATTGTAAATGCGTACCATGGAGAAAGAAAAGTACTACCACGCTATGTTCATGGCTAGAAGACAGCATCTTGTCTTCTCTACTGCTGATGGTTGTCTGGTGATGACAAGGCCAAGGGAACCAAGATTTCTGGTGCAAGACTAGATATTCAAGGGGCTTCATTCAGAAAACAGATGTATACAAAAATGAGGAAACGTACTGCACCCAACTCAAGCCACGTTGGTTCCTTCTGCAAATGAATGAAATTGCTTTGCTGTAATTTGTGTTGTCCTTCCGACTTGCTGTACATTCCCTAAAATGTTACCACCAACCCAAGCTAAGTCCAAGGAGCCCTCCTGCCAGAAAACAGCAGAGAAAATGGGGCAAGTTCCTTACAGGCAGATGTATGTTTTTCACACAATGCTCTCGGAAAAGCAGTGGGTGTTTAACATTTGTAAATCCTAGACGGTGCTATATAGTGAGTAGTCATTTCCTAAGCACATTCACAGAATAAATCAACAAAGTGGAAACAATACAAATAAAACGTTTTAATATAGGATACTTGAGGAGTAACTGAAAACTAGTCCTTATATGCATGTGCACTCATAATTTAATTAAAACATTCAAATTACCCTAGATCTGTCACTTGGACTCCACTTCAGATTTTCATGCAGATTTTCTGAAGTACAATACTCTCGACAAAATAAAAATATAAGATTCAGCAGCTTTTGCTTTTTGTGTATAATTGAAATCAATTAACTGTGACATCGAATCAACAATCATGTTCCAAAGGAAACGAGATTTTGTAAATACTGCACTTGGTGTATGTAAAGTGGGCTTCTCAGTTACTAGATTAGAAACTGATCCACACACTAAAGGAGAAGCTGAAAAATGCAGAAATTCACAATAGAATTGAAGGAATAACATTCCAGGGCTGTATTTGTATATAATACAAGAACCATCTCTAAGAGCTATAGAGGAAAAATAATGGAAATGGCTCATTTAAAATACGTGCAGGACCACATCCCCAAACTAGATTCCACCTAAGTTTTCTCTTTCTGTTTCTCTAGCTCATGAAGTTTGCTGTGTCAGTCAGAAGGAAAGGCTTACAACTCTTACTGGTTACAAACTACATATATGTTAATGTATACATTACATATATATTACTATATAAGGCAATACAACACTTTGGCTACCTCAACAGTCCAACAGACAAGCGTTAGCATTGATGGGACTTACCATGACTGTCTGAAAAATATGAAAACCTGAAGAGCAAATAAAACTATGTCAAATGAGATGGGTCCATTAAGTGGGGAAAATATTAACCATATAAATTTCCTAATATATAATGTACTAACACAAAATAAAGTATAAAACAGAAAATGCATTAGAGAGAAAGAACTATGATTTAAAGAAATTGTGGGTGTACCTTAAGCAAATGCAGTGCAAGAATATAAATTTGTTATTTATTAAACACAGCAACTATGTGTTCGTATCTATACGTGTTTGTGAATGTGTGTGTCCATGATGAATTTGATTTTTACAAGTATTTCATCTGACATCATCAGAATTTTTCAGCTTCTAAAAGGAAGATGACAGCATCCTAGAAATACAGTTTTGTTATGTTTTTTCTCATGTATATGCTTGTACAGTGCGTGTATATGTGCGTGTGTGTGCACATGCATAGGTGTTCACATATGTGTATACATGCATGCGTAGGCCAGAGGTTAACTTCAAGTATCTTCTTCCATCTCTCTTTACTTTAGTAAGGCAGGATCTCTTGCTAAACCTGGAGCCAGCCTTCCCTGGGGGAAACCTATCTCTGCCAATTTAACCCAGGGATTACAGATAATTTATCACAAATTGGAAGCTGGGAATCTTAACATGGGTCCTTACACTGTGCAGAAAGTATTCTGTCCAGTGAGCTGTTTTCCCTACCCATACAATATAGTTCTTAAACTGTCCATATCTTTAAGAATTGCTTACAGCTAGCATCTTTGAGGTCTGAGATTTGCTTCAGACTCATCCATGAGTACAGAGTGACAAATTAGGAATATAAGTCTGGTACATGTCATGAGTAGCTTACATTGAGCCTAGGCGATGGGTCAGAAGTGTACATTATGTTATCCTCCATAAGTATGCATATGCTTTCAAAGTTAAATAACAAAATACCAAGCAATGGAAAAATATTAAAGCATAAGACTGAACAAAAGCTCCTATTGTAGTTTTGATCATGTTGCATTGACCCCACAAATAAATTAAGCCGAGATGTTGGTTCTTTCAGCCCTCTCTCCTCTCCATCCCTCCTCTCCTGAGCAACATTTTAGTGATCATTACAACTGTTGCTTCTCTTTGCTTTGCTGAGATCTTGAACATCTCTTTCCTTTTGTGACAGCTCTCATAATTTACAAGATTTTCCAAGGTTCCTAGTTTTTGTCATTTTTTTTCCTTACTGATAATCAATTCAAAAACAAATAGGAAGAAAATATTTTTTAAACTTGGTATTGGAAGCTTCCCTGGTTACCATCCTGGCTTTATGATTCTAAAAACTTTCACATAGACTATCTAAGACAGTAAGATGACAATTTATAATCTATAAATAAAGAATCGCTATTGGATAATTTCATATATGTATATAATGAAATATAATCAGTTGATTAGGCCTATTCTTTTAAGACATAGAAAATATATCTGTTGGGACTATTTGCAAGAATTAACAAATACTTAACTAGTTTTCTTAGACCCGTATTTTGGTGACTTTTCATGATAAAACAGAAGAAAACTAGTATTATGTCTCTACCGAACTTAGAGTTGTTCCGATTTCCCACTATGAGTGATATATTATAGGTTTTCACAATGGTTAAATTTCTCGGTTCACTCAACCATCGCCTAAATTCAGAGCAACCTGCTAATATCTAATAATTGAAAATATTTATCCCAATAGACACTAAAACATCAGTCCACTGACACAGATAGGCTATGTAACAAGGAGGGCACAAGGGGGATGCATTGATCCCCCTGGGAAAGGGAAAGGGAAGAGATCTCCTGGGTGGACTGGGGGCAGGTGGGGATGGGAACTTGAGGTTAGGGAATAGATAGCAGGCAAGAGTACTGAAAGAGATGATGGAGGTGGGGAGTCATTTCAGGATCAGGTAGAAACCTAATACAAGGGAAACTCCATGAATCCACAAGGATGACTGCAGGTAAGACTCCTGGTAATAAAGGATACATAGCCTGAACTGGCCCTCTCCTGTGATCAGATTGGTGGCTACCCCAGTTGTTATCACAGAGCCTTCACCCAGTAACTAATGGAAACAGATGCAGAGAACCACAGCCAAACGTTAGGCTGAGCTCAGGGAATCCCACTAAGGGAGGGAGGAAGGATTGTATGAGCCAGAGGAGTCAAGGATATCACAAGAAAACTCACAGAAACAACTAACCTGGGTCATAGGAACTCACAGGAGTTTAAACCAACAACCAGGGAGCCTACATGCGGTTGACTTATGCCATGTGTGTGTGTGTGTGTGTGTGTGTGTGTGTGTGTGTGTGTGTGTGTGTGTGTGTGTCAGTTGTATAGCTTGGTCTACTTTGTGGAACTCCTAACGATGAGAGCAGGGGCTGTCCCTAACACTTTGACTGGCTCTTAAGAACTCATTCCTCATACTGGATTGCCTTGCCCAGACTTAAAACACGGGGAGGTGTTTAGTTTTACTCCATCTTGATATGCTGTCATGCTTTGTTGATACCTACGGAAGGTCTGGCCCTAACTGAACAGAAACAGAGGAGTAAATTGGGGGAGGCACAGGGGAGGTGGAAGAGGGAATGGGAAAAGAGGAGGGGAAAATGGGGTTTGGATATAAAATAAACAAATAAATTACATACAAAAGTATATTTGTCACTACTTCTAAACAGGTAGGAAAAAGCTTCTTTGGTTCTTATTTTAGGCTGATGAAATAAGCTAATTAAAAACAAAAGCAAGGAAAAATAGACAGGTTCTCCCTCTCAGCATAAAGTGGAGGTAGTTAACATAGATACAAACCAAGAAAAACTCAAAGCCAATCTGAAGACATCAACATGGACTATTTTTTTTACATAAGAAATATATTTTTGCACAACAGCCATGTTAATATTCCTGAAGACATTATCTTGGCTTGACCTCACACATCATCTGCTTGAAAGCCTTGACTAGAAGCTCTGTTTGATGACCTGAAAGTACATCTGATACTGAAGAATCTAAATGAAGTTAGTTCATGCCACATGCCACGTGGCTTTGCATACATATCTAGGACATCTGATTTTCCCATGGGAGAGAGCAAAAGTGTAAGATCGGTACTCTACATTGATTTCAGGATTATGAGGTAAGAAGTTTTCTTTTTTGTTTGCCATACCTTAAGTGACTTTAAGGGCTTTACCTTCTCTCTCAAGCCTGAAGAGATAGTATGACTTCATGTCCAGTTCCCTGTAGTATACAAGCTCAGACATTTATTTCTGACAAGAGATCTACATTTGTCTTGGTCAAGTTACAGTTCATGTGGACAAGGATCTTATCTGAACTGTCACAACTGTGCTTCATCTGTTTTAACAAATGTCAGAAGGAAGGGATGACATGCACTCCTGAAGTCACCTTGAACTGCACGATTGAAGACAGTAATAATTCTTGCTTGGTTTTTCAATGTCTGATATCTGATAACTGCTCGCTAACAGGTTCTGGTCATACCAAGTGCTAGTCAAGGTTAATACCTGTCTCTACTGAGAGTCCTGAAATGATTGAAGATATCCTAGGTGTTGTTGTATAGAATCATTCATCGTTGTAACTCTTTGACAAGCAGGAATTGTTTCTCTGCCAATAAATACTTCTTAGGCTTGAAAATTGCATCTGGATAATGTCATTTCTGGGAAGTCACAAGGTTTCTTGTGCTTTTGTCCATGACAACACACAATAGCAACACTGTGTCAAGTTTTTGCCCACTTGTCACACTAGATTATGCAGACTGTGTGGTGGTTTGCATAAGAATGGCCCCCTTAAGCTCATATGTTTGAATGCTTAGTCATAAAGGAATGGCACTGCTTGGGAGGGATCAGGAGGTGTGGCTTGTGAGAGAAAGTCTGTCACTGGGGATGGGCTTTGACATTTCAAAAGCCCAAGTCAGGCCCAGTGACTCTTTCACTTCCATTCTCCTGGAGATCCAGATGTAGAACTCTCAGCTACTTCTTCAGCATCATATCTGCTTGCATGCTGCCATGCTCCTCACCATGATGACAATGGACTAAACCTCTGAAACTATAGGCAAACCCCAACCAAATGCCTTTTTGTATATAAGACTTGGTAAAGTAATTTTGTCTCTTCACAGCAATAGAACATTGACCAGGACAGACTATAGAAACAGATTTGTGTTTTTTCTTCTTAATTCTCTCTCTGGTATCCAGAATGCAAGTGGCACAAAGGAAGCATACACAGGCTGGGTTACAAACAGATTTCTTCCTGCTTGCTCAGCATTCAGATTTCCTCATCCTGTATTATTAGAATACTTTTGTATATTGTATTGCTACATTTTATTTTGATTTATTCATTTATTAAACATACTTTGCTTTGTTTTCTTGTTTGTTTGCTTTCAGTGCTGAGGACCATGACCAAGGCCACATATGCTTGGCAAGTGTTATGCTACTGAGTTATAGCCCCAGGCCTTACTTTTAAAAGTTTACAAATAAGGGGAGCATATAAAAATGTATATATAGCTCAATAAAAACAATTTAAAAACAAGTTTACAAATATAGTAAGGTGCCCAATAAAAGCCTACTTAGGCCACTGGAGGCAATAACATGGATAGGGAGTAAAAGAAAAGAAGCAGTCTTGAATCACTTCTTATCCCTACACTATCCAGGTATAAACTCCACAAAAGTGCAGTTGCTGCTATTTTTCCCAGTGTAAAGAATACAATATATTAAATATAAGTTGATCAGCATGTTGTCAAGTTGCCAAAATACTAATGGGGATTACTTTTGGATGGTGACAGCATAGTTGCTAAATTCTGAATAAATACCATTAGCGTGAAATGGAACATAAAGGAAATTTTAGTTGAAGAATCATCTCCTTTTTGTTTAATAAAAACATTTTTAAGTTCTAGTTGTATAAGTCAATCTTTGTGAGCACAGAAGGAAAATTACATATAACTTCTATTATTGTTTTTCACAGAAAAAGATTTGAAATTCTCTTTGAGGGAGGCAGGATGCTTATAAGAAACAGACATAATAAAAAGGTCAAAGTTCCTACCTCCATCACATATTTGAGTTGGGCACTTGCAGCTTCTCTTTAGGATTCTGTGTTTGGACTTGTGAAGTGTGGCTTGGATAAAATAATCTCAAAATCCTTAACAATTCTATAAGTCTCTTAAGCCTTTAAATCACTATTACTTGGTATTACTAAGTATTTTCCAAGTTTTACGTGCAAAGCTTGTAAGCCACTTGAAATTACATAAAACCTCTTGAGCCTTCTAGAAGTATCCATGAAAAATACACAAAGCTTAAGGATAGGGACTAATGGCCTGAACATGTGAAAACATGTTTAATTGTTGGGCTTTCTCTAGGCAGAGGTCTCGAATGTTTCAAAAGAAGCATTTTTAAACACATTTTATTCTTGTACTTTTTTGTGTTTTCTTCCATTGTCTTTTATTAATCATCAAGTTATTGTACAAGGCAATGGATTTTGTGCTGTAGTTTAAAATATGTTACTACAGCTGTTCTTACCCATCCTGTTTACAGTGTTTTATCTTTAAGATTAAATTGAATACTGCTAAAACCTTCTTCACCTCTGATGTAGGAGGTCCTTCTGTCTATGTGCTGGTTTCATTGGTTAATGAATAAAGAAACTGCCTTGGCCTGTTGATAGGGCAGAACTTTGGTAGGCGGAGAAGATGAAACTGAATGCTGGGAGGATGAAGGCAGAGCCAGAAAGATACTTTGGAGCCACCGCCTAGATCAGACATGCCAGAACTTTGCTGGCAGGCCACGATATACAGATATACAGATCAATAGAAATGGGTTAAATTAAGATGTAAGAGTTAGCCGATAAGAATCTAGAGCTAATGGGCCAAGCAGTGTTTTAATTAATATAGTTTCTGTGTGGTTATTTTGGTTCTGGGCAGCCGGCCGGGACGAACAAGCAGCTTCTTGCTACACACCTCTATCTTTAGTCGCCCCAAGACATCTGTGCCTTTTAGAAGTAACAGTTACACTCTGGTGCGCATGCTGATAATAACATGATATACACACATGAAATACAGAATTTCCCTCAGTACAGAAAGTTTACATAATGACATCGCCACTGTGTAATTTTGTATTTCGTCTGTTGCACTGTTGGCTTTGAGTATTATCTGTGTTGATCCACACAGAGAAGGACACATATGGATATAATTCATTGTATTTTATGGTGTTTTCTTTTACCAAACTTTCTCTGCCTCCTTTTTTCTCTTTTTGCGCATTCTACGAACTTTACTGTGCTTTACTTTGTTCTCATGAACTGGATTAAAAGTCTGTTTTCAGTCTTTTGATTATGACTGTTTTCAGGGATCTGCATAACATTTTCGACTTTTTTCCCCACATGATAAGCACAGCTTTCTCCCATCTGTAGCAATGAATGAATCGTCCTCAAGGCTGAAAGGAGGTTGTGAGACAAAACCCACAATGGCGATTACTTAAAGTTCACAGATAATTGAACAAATGGGGGGGGGGTGTTTTAACTATAATCCACAGAAGAAGAAATGAAAGGCAAATGAACAGCCAAACAAGCTTTTTGAATAAGAAACATGTATCCAAGATTCTTTTGCTTTTTAGGTTATAGAGAATGTGCACATGGTCAGAGACCTCTTAAAGGCCAGTCTTTCACTGACAGAGAAAAAACAATGGATAGCAACGGAGGGCAGCATTCCCCTCATCCAGAGAAACCTTGACCCCCATCTTCGTCCATGAGCTGTGGTTCTACTCTAAAGAATAGGTTTGCCCATTTCTTTGTCCACTCCATCATGCTTACCATGAATGATATCTGCTAATATAATCCTTACCTCAAACATGGACAGCTGCCCATTTAATTCCCTCTTCTACCTCACAACTCACGCATAGTGAATACAAAGGAGATACAGAGGAGAGAAGCTGGATGAACAGTTTCTATGAGAAAGCACAGACTGTGTGATCAGTGAACCTACACACTTACCAAAGGGAGATTCATCGTTGGGTAGTAATGACCCAAGTCTATGGCACACCAGGAAGAAGCCACCAAAAACAATAGGGAATGGCTTAAAGTTCTCACAGACAGTGGCTGACCACTGTATTTCTGTATTAATCTCAAGCCACTGAAACCTATTGTCCTTTTTGTGAATTTTATGAGACTTTTTATTTTTGAGATTAAAATACAATTACATCATAACCTCTTCCCCTTCATCCCTCCAAACCCACCTTCTCTTTCTAACAACAGCTAATTTTCTGATAGCTTCAAGCTAGGAATCTCAGCCCAAGTGATATGGGCACCCTGTTGTGAGGTTGAAGATTCAAACAGGGGTTATGTCCTCAGCATCTTTCCCTGATTTTGTACTGACAACAGCGGTAGCAGGTCCAGAGCTTCCATGAAAGAGGTTGGAGATTGGCTCTGATAGAAATAAATACGTACACACTTGCATCTAGAGTTTTTCTCCATGAAAAAGACAACTTACTATCTAATCTTGCTGACACAAAATCCATAGCCTGAACCTTGCCTGCACAGGAGGAACACTTTCCATCAGCCTTCAGAGCCCAACACACTAATCAGATTAATGAAGACACAATAATCTTAATGGTTTTTAAAAGCCTCCAACATGGAATAGAACAAAATAAACTGACAAATTACATCAGAAGGAAGAGAAGTTTTAGCCTGGAGTATCCAACAAAAATTTCAAAATAATACCCTCAGAGTGACAAAAGGCATTGCCTGTGATAGGAAAACAGATTCTACTATGAAGACGAGCCAAAAACGGCCAAAACGGAACTTGTAATACAACAAATATGATTATTCAAGTTGGGATGGGGGTTCAGGCATCAACAAACATTTTGTACAGAAATCGCATAGTGGATATTCTAAATGTGCAGGGCTTAGAGATCCCACCCATGCCATTACAATAATACCGACACAGCAGTATCAGTACATGTGGTTTTGAGATCGTTTATTGATATCTACGCTTTTAATAAATATATAAAGGATCACAGCAGAGAGCTGAGAGAGCACTCTAAAATGTAAAACAATAAGGGGATGAAAAGAGGAAAGAAAAATCAAAGTGTCAATCCAGGAAGCCTAAAATCTGCCTGAAAAACTTCCAAAGAGAACAAAGAAAATATGGAGAATACATTTATACACACACACACACACACACACACACACACACACCAGGCCAAAGGGCTGGAGAGATGGTGTGGTGAATGTTCTCTAACTCCAGTTCCAGGGGACCCGATGCCCTCTTCTGGCCTCCTCAGGCACCAGGCATGCACAGGATGCACAGGCATTTATGCAGGGAAAATACTAACATACATAAAATTAAAAAAAAAAATACAAGAAGTTTTCATAGATCCAAAGAGCACAAGTCCCTAGACTTGAAAGGTTCACCAAGTACTGCACCATAAATAACTAAAGACTCAAACTGAAGTAGTGCAGCTACCAAATACCTGGGATAGTAAATAACAAAACATCCAGGGAGAAATTCATAGATTATCATCCGAAAGATGGGGTATCTTCTCAGCTGTCATGCAGATAGCCACAACAAAACTTCGGGTAGAAGATTCTGAAAGAAAATGGTTTATAACATGTGCAGAATCCATCCATCGGCATGAGTGACCCAAAGTAAACAAGAGACTCAGATGTGACCTCTTCGTGCCATACTCATCTTTTCTGAGAAATTACTGACCAAGATGGTTTAACACATTGTGCAGGAAAGCCAGCAAGGAACACATGGAATACAGGAATGAGATTCCCACACTGGGGAGTAGTCATCCCAGCACTTGGTGAGCAATTTGATTGAATACTAGAGCAGACAAACATAATGTTGCAAGATGTAAGGAGGACCCAGACTGCTTTAGAGATTGGAAATGTCACTACTTCATAGATCTGTTAACACATTAGGACAAACAAGTACCACTGCTTGCGTAAATTTAAAACAGAGAGAAGAAAAATAGGATTGATTGTTAATAAATATTTCTTTAAAAGTGAATGAGAATGAAAATTGTCTAGCATACCTCTTAATTCTCCATATTATTGTCAAAAGCTTTTATATGCCATAGGTTGCCAAACAAGTCAATATTATAATTAATAGCAATATTGTCATGGGAAGTAGGAACCATATATAATACTAAGTCTTTGATTATATTAGCATGATATTGAAATATCATTAAAATCCAAAAATATTTATGGGACATAAATAGTAGCTAGAGTAAAGTGATTGCCTCTGGAGAGAATAATTGGAGAAGAAGCTAGGAAGATGGGGCCAAGACGGATGTTTTCAATAGATGTTTTTAATAGATGGATGTTTTCGATGTTTCAATAGATGTTTTTTTATTTGCTGTTTAAACTATGTGCACAAAATTCAGTTCTCTATGTATAAATACCATTTTTAATGTTCTCCATTTTTTGTTTTTGTTTTCTTATTTTTTTCAGGTCTTACCATTTTATTATGGATGATTTCAAATACATCCAGCAATATGGAGGACAGCAACCCCACTGGCTTCCATCCCCAGCTAAAACATCATCTTCTCATGCTTCCCAAGTACAGTCCCAGTCTCCTCCCTTGAGCAAATATCAGGAGTATTGTTATGTTCGCAGCTACTTCAGAATCATTAAGAACTCTCTTCAAATTCCATTAAGAAAGTCTTTATAGACATTAAGTATTCTGATGATATTGAGATATATTCAAAGTTTGCTCTCAGAAATATGTTTAGTGTTCACAATTTAGTTCTACTCCCTGGAGACTAAAGAAGGTGTGCTTTTAACTAAACTTACACAGACCCCTGAGTCCCTGCACATCCACATGTCACTTTTCTCCAATTGATAGGTTATTGGATTATGTCTAATGGATTATTTTTATTTTTTATTCTCTGACCTCTATTTGCAAGTAAATTTTTGAGATATTTAGTATTTTCTTCTGCAAATCACTTCTCATTCTAGGATTTCTGACTGTCACTTCAGAGTGTCACTTTAAGATATTCCTCTTCTTTATACTTCCTGTAAGGCTGGAAATAATGTTCCCCAATTTTAACCTACCTATTAAATTTGAAAAAAACCAGCCTAAAAGTCATAATCCCAGAGAAACTAGACAACAATAAGGACCCTAAGAGAGACATACATGGATCTAATCTACATGGAAAGTAGAAAAAAACAAGATCTCCTGAGTAATTGGAAGCATGGAGACTTTGGAAGAGGGTTGAAGAGGAGGGGAGAGGCAAGAATGGGAGCAGAGAAAAATGTATAGCTCAATAAAATCAATAAAAAATAGGGGGAAAAGATACATGTGAAGAACTCAAGAAAGCTAATGCTATAGCCATTATCAGCTAGGAATAATTTGTTTATAAGTGAGAAAATGTCCAACAAAAAGAAAGAACTAAACCACCATAGGTATCAGAAAAAGAGTCAAAGACAATCAATAAAAGTGAGGTAAGAAGGTACAGGGCCAGGATCTTCTTATATGTGACTCTCCTGAGAAAAATTAAGGTTGAATATGACTGAAGGACCTTCAACAGCTTTTGAGTAACTGGGGTCGAATCCAGTGGAACAAATGTTTCTGGTACTGTGACCACAAAATAGTATCTAAGAAAGTCAACAGCTGGATATTTATTTTAAGGATTATGTTTTTATCATTTGATTGCTTTTTGTAGTAGATAATTTTATTTATCAATATGGTGCTTGAAGTTTTAACTGTGGTACTATTCTGGTCGTAAAAGATGTCTACCCTTGGGCTGATGTGTTGAAGAGGAAGAAGTGAACCCCTGAAACCACCATAAGATATTGGTGACTGTGACATAATATAGATATTCCTTCTTGGCCCCTGATTTCTAACAAAGAATACTCCAAATGCCTGCAATTCCCTGAGTACTACAGATTGTGGGGACATCTCTTCTCCACTGTGATAAGTGTCAGCTCCTAGACATCTGCAGGATGAGAACCAAGCATCAGAAAAATCAAACTGTGACCAGAAGCTTCAAAGCTTCAACCCCAACCACATCTTTTAGGAGAGGATAGCTGGAGGTTGGGTAATCAATTGTTCCTATCTTGTTTTCTCAAAAATTCTTAAACTAAAGCAAGGGGGGATTCTAAATTAGTAAAAGTATCATGTGCCAAAAAAGTATCACGTTACCAAATTCTACGGGTACAGGCACTACTTGGAACCTTCTAGAGACTATTCTATGCCCTCTTCATCTGATAGTCCATCTATGTTCTTTATCAAAAACACATAGACATAAGTGAACTTTCCCTGAGTCCTGTCAATTGTCATGACAAGTTAGAAAATGTAAGTGGAAGGTCTCCAGTTTGAGACAAAGTGGGAAGACAATCTGAGTTATCCAGAAGAACCTACTCTAGACAGCATGTAGAAGCAGTCAGGGAGGCTTAGCCACAGTGGAGTGTGCATTCATTCCGGAATCCCATTACATGCTGTATCCTACGAAATCCAAACAGATGCCTAGAGACTTGGAACTGGCTGGTGTGGAACCCCCTACCCTTCCCCTATGCGAGTTCTGGTGTCAAGTGTGACATGAGTGTACTTTAAAAATAGGTACCTCCATTTGATTTGGAACTAATTAACAACACAAAGGATGATCATATCACAAGGGATAGAGTCATATGAACTTCGCTCAACCACAGTTACTCCAGAGGGAATAGCTAATTCCTACAAAACTGTCATTACCCTTATCCTTCCTGTAGCATGTTTCTTCATGCCATCTAAAACTAGATACCAGCACACTGTGACCCTGTGATTTTTTTCTTTTACTATCTCTTCAACCAGAATACATGGAAAGCATTTATCTTATTCATAATTGTATCAACAGCACCAAGGAAAGCTTGAGAGCATAATAAATACTCATTGAATAGAAAAATGAATTAACAACCTAATACCAGAGGAAGTCTAATTTTCATGAAGCACTCATAGCCTTTTCTCCCAGTAATGAAATTAATATTTTAACTTTATTATTAAAAATGTTGCAAATTAAAAAACAATCACTCATAGAATTTTTAGTCTAAGTTAATTATTGAACCACAACCTGGCCACACGGTGGCTCTGCTGTTAGTTGAAAAATTCTCCCAAGCATCTCCAAACACTCTTGTGATTGGTTTTCCATCATGAATTACATGGCCATGGGTACTAAATGTCAACAACATAAAGACAATTCACCAACTCAGACAACTTTAGTCCCCAAATAGTTCAGATACATTTCAGTGCCATTTAAGGACTCATAGATTCCTTTTCTGCTAACGCATTGCAAACCAGTGTAGAAGTCCATTGCATGTTAGATATACAGCCTAAAATAATTATCTACCAGATGCCTTCCTTTAAATATAAAAATAGAATAAGCCCAAGGAACATTAGCCTTTTTCGCAAAAGCAAGATTTGTATTATCTTTTCCCACCTGGTGATTGGGGAATTTAATTCTCTGTGCTAAAAAACTTACAAGGAAGTAAAATAATATGCTAGTCTAGTCATTTCAAACTATCACATGCAATGATGAAAATACACAATGCAAGCTGTATTCAAAAATTCTTCTGATAGTGGAATATATGTGATGTGCATATAGCCAAATGTCTATGATGATACCACTTTCACAAACTTTGACTTCACATTCAAAGCACAGTCAATTGTACAAAATGAAACATCAAATATTAATGGTCAAATTTGGGAGGGGCCCTTTTATAGCTACCCAACTAAAACTCCCTTCTTCACTGTGAGATACTGTAAGAAGCTTGGGACTACGTGGAGGACTGTAAATTATACAGCAGGTCTTTGATGCCAGGTGATTCTTCATGGAATTTGTTCTAAACAAAAATCTAGAAAATGATTTTTTTCTCAATATAAGGGACTACAAATAAATTTTTATTACTGCTCATTTGATAAACAATGTTGAGTCTCTATTAAAAGAGCATCTCACATCAATGTTCCAATGCATGGACTGATTTTGCAAAGAAAAGTATAACAATATTTTTAAGCAAAAAAAAGAGAACTGTGATAGGAAACAAAGAACAGAAATACTAATAACATGGCTACAGTGCAAAGTTGACTCAAGTCTCCTTATTATTCATTTTTGTTACCAAAGTTGCCAGGGAAATCATTACTGAATTCCCTGCTAGTCTAAATACCATGATGTATATATTTCTTTCTACCCCCAAAAGCCCTAAATAACTCAGAAGTCACCCAGGTACTAAATTATCGCCAGGAGTGGTTAGGTCCCAGGTATACACCTGCGTTCTCTAAACAAGTGAAGGACTCAATGCACATGCCACTAAACTGACCATTTTACGTTAAATGACACAATGAAGAAATGCCATGTGCCAAGCCTGGACCAGTTTGTCAGCTACGATACAAGATCTCCATCAATGCAATGGCGCCAAGTAGACAAGTCATACCAAGAGGCTATGTCAAATGAAATGCTGCTATAATTTAGCAACATATATGAATGCAGAGATTTGATTTTTAAAATACCCCAGAAGAAAATAATAATGCACGTATATAGTAAGAGAGTAAGGATAAACACAACTGCACAATCTTGATAATTGTGGAAATTGATAATTATTATAAGGTTTATTATATTTATTATGCTTTTATATAATTGTAAATATAAAAACAACTATATGATTATATAATAAAATATTCATCATATTTTTCTATTTTTATGTATCTTCTAAATTCTCCAACAAACAACAAGAACAAAAATGAATGTTTATTAAGGTCATGCTTGGTCTTCAGAAGTTTCCCAAGCTTAAAAGTGATGCGATACCAATTTATGATATTTCCCTATTCTCAAAATTAGCTTATGCTAATTATGACCCAGGGAAGGAGCTTGAGATCAGAACCATGGAGCAAGACAAGATGTAAAGTCAATATATCAAAAAAAGTTCTTGAAAATTAAGGACAAGATAATAATACAAGACAATGATATTTAAATAAATAATCCAAGCGTATTTGTCCCATGAAAAGCCACATGAGATAATTATTTCCCCTTGGTCCCCTCTGTGCTTCTTTCACAAGGGTATGAGGCACATGGATAAGTGAATGGCCTTGTGCAGCTGTTAGCCAAGAACAACGTCTTCATACCGACTTCGCAGTGTGAAGCAGGAAGGGTGAACAGGAAAATCAGAGGCTTTCAAAACTCAGAGAAATGAGAAAGAAGCTATAAATATGATTCCCTGCAGGCTTTTTTGAGACATGCAAGTTGTGAAGTCCCATTTGGGATGTTAGATAATAAAGACTCGGCGTTATTCTTCTGTACTGTGCTGACTGGAATGTTTAAAAGCATATTTACTATTCCTGTGAAACTTACAGTCCAACTACGAAAACGAGATGTCCCCAGGAAGAATGAGGACCTGCCAACCATTTGATTTCCTCCCTCCTTTTCTACACATCATTTAAAAGTACTTTCCCTGAAGTTTTTTCCAATCTCACTAATAGAGAAAATCTCGAGACTCAACAAGGAGTATAGTTACCACTGCATATATTGTTCCTTCTAGAGACTCGGGCCCTCCCGACCTGCTAGCACTCTGGTACTGATGCTCCTTGGCATCTGGTGGGAGATCCAGGGGAACAGTCAGTAAACTGGGTACAACTGTGTGGCTTTGTCTTGAACGTCACGGATGTCTTTATCCACTTCCCCAGGAGACCTAGGAATGGGACTGACTTTCCCGAGCCCTCAGGACCTCATGTATGATGTATTTTTCAGAGCCCAATGATGGCCAAAAGCAGGAAATAGGAACTATGTTCCAAAGAGAAAGTAACAGGGTGAAGAGAGTATAAGACATCACGTACAAGTATAAAATCTTATCATTAAGCTATGCATAATTAATACATATTACCAAAAACACATAATAAAAATCTCAGCAAATTTTATAACATAAAAAGACTGCCGTTCATCATAAGCTTATAGTACGGCTATTGTGTTTACTGACTAAATATATTTTGGCTCTGAAAGGTGCCAAGCACTGTTATGTTAAAATAACCAAGAGACAAAAGGTGACCTCTTGGAGGTCACAAGTCAGTATCAGATCTCTGCATTCTCTCTCCTATTGAGAGAGCACTTGTTACTGTTTACTCCTTTTTAGTGAGTTTTTTACACAGCCTCATCCATCAGAAATGCACCAACTGTGGCCCGTGCCATGGAGAAGACTTCCTTTCTCCATTCCTCCGTAGATGATCTTACACCCACGTACATATGGGCAGCGTTAAGTAGGCTCAGTGGTTTACAAAGCGGGGAGGGGAGAGACAGAGAACATGAGCATACGAAATTGAATCGAGCAGGTTCAGAAGAGTTAGGGGCAGAATTGGAGGGAAAATTTGATCAAAATGCAATGTAGGCATGTAATAAATTCTCAATAAAAAAAAGTAAAACCTCTTTCCCCTTGAATCAGAATCTTGGGGAATGAAAGGTTTTTGATAAGCTGTCTGAGTGCTTTAGATATACTCACAACATATATAAGTTTAAGGCAAACTCTACACCGCCAATAGCAGAACACCCAAGGGAGTGGCCTATGTTCATGGCCTCTTTGATTATCATATTGACCAAACTGTTCACCCTTGGCTAATATCAAAGGGGCCCCTCTTTGAGATGCAGCCAACTTACCTAATATAAACAAAGCAAATATTTTAAATAACAATACTTATTTTTAGAAAACGGCAAACTCTATAGAGCAGGTGCTATGCTTTGCTTTTGGGTAGAGGAACAATCAGTGCTAGTTATTAGACATAGTCTATAGAACTAAAACAATTTCTAAAAGAAAATGCAGATGATAAAGAGACAGGAACTTTTCTCGCGGAATATAATATAAAAGACTACTCGCTAATGTAGTTCTTCGTGAGTCTCAGACTGTTCATGCAGCCAATATTCAATATTAAAAAGCAACATCAGCACACAGCTAATATTTATTCGACTTCTGTGACATAAAGTGAGCTAAGCACTTTAAGATACTAAGATAGCATAGGGGTGAGGTTATATAGCCCAGGGCCCTAAGTTCAATCCCCAGTACCACATTCAAAAGCAAAATTATAACTTAATACTCAAAATATGCCTATGAAGTAATTTTACCCTCACATCCATTTTACAGGCAAGAAAACTGAAGCACAGAGATGGTGAGCGAGCTGCTCAGGGTAACACAGCTGACAAATTTAGCAAGGACTGGTGTTCTGAATCGGGAGACTAGCCATTGCTTTCCCCTCATTTGCTCTAAGACTAAGGAATCTCACAGGTCCCACTCTAGAGAACAAGAGAGCCCTCTGTGCAGCCTCACTACCATCCTCCCTTCATCTTATGCTCGCTGCATTCACTGCAAACAGAAATGCCAGTGGAAAGGAACTAGTGGCTGAGAAGCAGCTAAGACAGACTTGGTTCTTCAAGGAAGCTCTGTATGCCTTGCTGTATTCCCGAGCCCTGAGCTGGTGACTGCTTTGAGACCCAAAGGTCCTTCACCTTTGAAATGTAGATTGCAGTGGGACCTGCACAGGGCTATTGTTGAAAGATAAAACAGGGGTCTGGAGAGATGACTCAGTGGTTAAGAGTACTGACTGTTCTTCCAGAGGACCCAGGTTCAATTCCCAGCACCCACATGGCAGCTCACAACTGTCTGTAAGTCCAATTCCCAGTGTATCTAGCACCCTCACACAGACATACACGCAGGCAAAACACCAACACACATAAAAAATCTCTAAAAGAAGAAAAGAATTTTTTAAAGAACTTGGAAAGCACTAGATAAATATTATTAGTGCAATAAATAAAAGCAACATCAATAAACTATGAACCAAATGATCTTTGGATTCTAATACTAGCACTAAAAAAGGTTTATTTCTCTCGTGATTTCAAAAGAAAAAAAAAAAAGCCCACAGCGACCAAAACAAGCCCAGTCATAAGCCATTAAACCAATTATATCTTTTGTGGGAAAATCAGAAAAGCCATTAGACCTATTAATTTGCGTGTCATTAGTCATCCTCCCTATTGTAAAGCCGATGCAGTCCAGCGTCCTGAGACACCTTGCATAATATAATCACTGGGACTCCAAGAGGTCAGACAGACATGCTCTTAATGCAGCTTTGGGAAAAGCTCAATAATTCATTTTATAAATTTCAGCTCAAAGCCTACACTGAGGTTAAGAAAAATTGACATTCGATCCGTGAACTTAACGGCAAGCTCTAGAAAAAAAAACAAAAAAACAAAAAAAAACTCTGGGAAGCACATGTTTGACGATTCAGCAGACGCAGACAGTACAGACGTTGCCAAATTGTAAGACAAGACTTGGAAATCACGGAAAACGCAGCTAGTTATTGATTACGTTGACCATTCACTTCCTATTGAGCCACCCAGAAAGAATCATTCATTTTCCAGCAGAGCCTGCTCATTTGCAAGATAAAAGAGAGCCAGCTCTGCACATGCCCATAGTGTTGCTCACCACTGGGGGCAGCTTTACATAAGACTGCATTCACTGAAACTGAAGCAACAGTCCGAGCAGCTTTCAGAATGACAGTCTGCAGGAGTGAGCTGAGCGTGTGCGCGGAACCAGGCTCTCCTGCCTTCTGGGCTCCAACACAGCTCCGTGGCTGAACTGGGTGCTCACCGCCACGGGACCGACCGCCGGGCTATGGAATACAGATGTGGCAGTACAGGTAGCCCCAGGGGGTTGCCTAGAGGAATACATCATGGGTTTTGAGAAGAAATTGTAGAAGCCAGTTTTTTTAACATACACACACGCGCGCGCGCGCACGCACACACACACACACTCACACACACACACACAGTAAAGATGCAAAAACGTAATATCCATGAAGATCCTATTACCTAGGAAGACTCGGATGTTTTGCTGCGAATGCGGTGTTGGGATTTATTTGTTCTTGGAGTGTTCTGCATGGCTGGTAAAGAATAATGTTCCAAAATCGGTCCATCTCCCAAGGGGTCCAATTTTTCTTCCTGGGTGTCAGCGAGCCCTGACTCACTACACTGCAGCTGACAGGGGCTGTCATGCAGGCGGCCCCTAAGCCAAAGCAAAAGACCTAAGGACGGCCTTTGAACAATACAAAGGATGGGTATGTTTTCTCATTTTCTTCTTTCCTTCTTAAAAAAAATGGAAAAAATCTCATAAGTCTATAATAATTCTGTTTTAATTGTTTTAAAGATTATCTTTCTCTGGTCTAAGACTATAAATTTGATAATCAGTGGACATATTTCCTTGTTTAACTATTAAAAATATACAGTATCCTTAGACTGCAAAGATGATATTTGGTGTTAAATGTTTACATTTCTGAATACGGAAATCGATGGCTAGTTTTGCTTGCTTTTTATTTAATGCGTTCCTTTTGGGGGGATAACTTTTCTAAGTTATTTTTATTTCCAGGTTTCAATGTAATTAGGCTACTGCGCGGATCAGCTGTAGCAGTGGTTCTGGCCCCCACTGTTTTACTGACAATGCTTTCTTCTGCTGAACGAGGATGCCCTAAGGGTTGTAGGTGCGAAGGCAAAATGGTCTACTGTGAATCTCAGAAACTGCAGGAGATCCCTTCAAGCATATCAGCCGGTTGCTTGGGCTTATCCCTTCGCTACAACAGCCTCCAAAAACTTAAGTATAATCAGTTCAAAGGGCTCAACCAGCTCACCTGGCTCTACCTTGACCATAACCATATCAGCAACATTGACGAGAATGCTTTCAATGGGATACGCAGGCTCAAAGAGTTGATTCTGAGTTCCAACAGAATCTCTTATTTTCTTAACAACACCTTCAGACCTGTGACCAATTTGCGGAACTTGGATCTGTCCTATAATCAGCTCCATTCTCTGGGATCTGAACAATTCCGGGGCTTGAGGAAGCTGCTGAGTTTACACCTCCGCTCCAACTCCCTGCGAACCATCCCGGTGCGGATCTTCCAAGACTGTCGCAACCTGGAACTTCTGGATCTGGGGTATAACAGGATCCGGAGTTTAGCCAGGAATGTCTTTGCGGGCATGATCAGGCTCAAGGAACTTCACCTGGAGCACAATCAATTTTCCAAGCTCAACCTGGCGCTTTTCCCAAGGTTGGTAAGCCTTCAGAACTTGTACATGCAGTGGAATAAAATCAGTGTCATAGGGCAAACCATGTCCTGGACTTGGAGTTCCCTACAGAGGCTTGACCTATCGGGGAATGAGATCGAAGCCTTCAGTGGACCCAGTGTCTTCCAGTGCGTCCCCAACCTGCAGCGCCTCAACCTGGATTCCAACAAGCTCACATTTATTGGTCAAGAGATTCTGGATTCTTGGATCTCTCTCAATGACATCAGCCTTGCCGGGAATATATGGGAATGCAGCAGGAATATCTGTTCCCTGGTAAACTGGCTGAAAAGTTTTAAAGGGCTGAGAGAGAATACAATTATCTGCGCCAGTCCCAAAGAGCTGCAGGGGGTCAACGTGATCGATGCAGTGAAGAACTACAGCATCTGTGGCAAAAGCACCACCGAGAGGTTTGACCTAGCCAGGGCGCTCCCTAAGCCCACGTTTAAGCCCAAGCTCCCCAGGCCGAAGCACGAGAGCAAGCCTCCGCTGCCCCCCACGGTGGGAGCTACGGAACCCAGCCCAGAGACAGATGTGGACACGGAGCACATCTCCTTCCATAAGATCATCGCGGGCAGCGTTGCCCTTTTCCTGTCGGTGCTGGTCATCCTCTTGGTGATGTACGTGTCCTGGAAGCGGTACCCCGCCAGCATGAAGCAGCTGCAGCAGCGCTCCCTCATGCGAAGGCACCGGAAGAAGAAACGGCAATCGCTCAAGCAAAT
The DNA here is from genome assembly GCF_903992535.2 of Arvicola amphibius. NCBI lineage: Eukaryota > Metazoa > Chordata > Mammalia > Rodentia > Cricetidae > Arvicola > Arvicola amphibius. The sequence goes on along the minus strand of NC_052055.2, from coordinate 105,816,527 downwards.
GACTCCCGGCACCCAGGAATTTTATGTAGATTATAAACCCACCAACACGGAGACCAGCGAGATGCTGCTGAACGGAACGGGACCCTGCACCTATAGCAAGTCAGGCTCCAGGGAATGTGAGGTATGAACCATTGCGATTTCCAAACAAAACAAATCAGAGAGAGAGAGAGAGAGGGAGCGCTCTTAAAAGCTGGGAAATAAGTGGTGCTTTATTGAACTCTGCTGACGATCAAGGGAACACGGTGCCCCTCCCCCTCCCCCTCCCCCCCCTCACTGTGCTGGCAAGGGCCTTCCCTGTTTCTGAGAGTGTGTTCATAATACTGGGTCGTTTTCCTTCCATAAATAATCAACCCATTGAAATTTAAATACCACAATCAATATGAAGCTGAAACTCTGGTTTAACACCATGCCTATTGGATGAGCCCCTTTTATGGATTTCATCACCATTACATTGGTTTCCAGAAAACAAAACAAAACAAAACAAAAAAACTTCTTTTCCTGAGTGATCCCACACCTGATCTTATTCTCCCCCTGGGAGGGTCAAATCTTCAGCTTTGGGTGTTTTGCAGTTCACTGGCAAATCCGGAAAGGGGGGGGGGGGATCCCAGGGCCTTAGAGGGGGTCGAATGAATCTGAGGAGAGGATTTATTGTGGCATGCAATAGAGACTGGGAATGAGAAACAATGCCTGTCTTTCAAAGAAAACCCCAGAAAACTATCCCAGAGGGTGGTAGATTAAAGCAGGTTCCTGGGCAGTTTCCAGGGGTTTGGGAATTACAAGGTAAGCACCAGGACAAGTGTCAAAGGGTTAAAGCAGATGCCTGTAAAACCCAAGGACAGTGAGTGCATGAAGTTTGAGACTGGCAGCTTTATCTGATATCCCCATCCCTGTAAAATAAAACTAAGAGACTCACTATCAATTTCCTCCAGCCTGTGTGTTCCCTAAACAGGTTGATTGGTTACACAACCAGACCATTAGCTAGGCACACCGGAGGAAGCAGTCTGACCACTGGGAAGGAGGGAGTTCAGAGACAAGGCTTGCTGATGGAAAGCACCCTCTCACACATGTGGCTGGGATCTTCCTGGGATGTCTCCATGCAGCTTATTTTGTGAGACACCGCCCCCCCCCCCACCCTGTGTAGTTAATAGCATCCTGAGCTCTGGGATGTCCGGTTCAGGGTTTGTGAGGCTGTTCTGTAGAGTCCTGGGATGTGTGCTCACACACCAGCCCCCTGATGACTGGCACTTCATTCGGATGTCTGTGCATCCTTCAGCAGCATCCCTGGAAAGGGTGCTTCTGCTACCACCTTGATACAGGCATCCGATCAACCCTGGAGGGGAAAAAGACTGACACTGTCACAGTTTGCCTTTGCTTTGCTGTTGCTGACATCGCTGTGTCCCTGTGTTCGTCTGTATTGTAACTCATCTCTCAGTACAATTCTGTAAGAACCTGCCTGGCAGCCTGCAAGCTGCATGCATGTTTTTATGTCGTTGGTGAAAGTCTACTAACTGCAGCACGGATACCACACCCTCTGTATTTATGAGGTTTGGGGAAAATATATTTATTCTGTCACCCCCTTTTGTCCCCCCCCCCTCAGATGAACAGTTTTAGTCTGGGAGTAGACCATAATGATTTTCACATTAAGGATGGTTCACCATATGACTGGCCAGGCCTTATGTCTTTGACCATATCCCTATTGTTTCAAAACAGTTGCTGCAAAATAATAGTTAATAATAATAATCGCAAAGACAAAGTGAATGGCTATTTCTTACTAGCATTTTTATAGGGTACGGAGGTCTTCCATAGGCTGAGAGGGAAAATCTAGACAAGTCAACATGAAATATAATAGCAAGGAATCCGGATTATTAAAACCATACTTCTATTAGCAATGAGGAAATGCAACATTTTAAGCGAATTTCTCTAGGTACTTTGATGAGACCAGGTGCCAGCTCAGAAAAGCATTGCAAGCACAGTTTACTCATGACTAACCACTGAGTATACATTTATTAATGACAAATGGCTACAGAGTCCCAGTGGATTAATAATGCAGATAGATCTTACAGTCTCATGAGCTGGGTGACCGAACTTACTGAGACGGTGGTCGTTGAAATTGTAATTTTACATTTTTTCCTATACTGTCAGTAAATTCATATTTCATCTATTCTTTTCCTTTGGTCAGCCTCATTTTTATCTGTACTACGAAGATGACTATTAATTAAATGCACTGTTAAAGTGGAAAAAAGCCCATTTCTATTCTTTGACTCAACCCTCTGCCTTATTTATCATGGGAAACAATCACATCTAGTCAAGGCAAACTGACAGCAATATATATTTTCAATTTTTTTCAAATTATAAATGCTGTGATGGCACTAAGATATAGGAAACATGTTTGCTGTATGGAAAAGTATTCCTAAGATTCAGAGCCACTTGGTGTGTAAAGCTGATGGTGAGATTAAATGAATGAGCAACATTTTGAATACTGTGCATTTTTAATGCCTCCCTTTACGTAGAGATTTACTGCCTGATAAGAAACCAAATGAAATGCCTTAGAAATGACATATCACATTTTGATTCAGGGCATGAAGTTACAAGGGAAAAAGTTTTAAACATATGTCTCTCCTTTGTAAAGGACTCTTTTCTCCAGCTGTCACAATGCCCGAGAACCCGACTGTGGCGCCTCTGGTTAGAGAGCTGTCCCTATACCATTGCCACTTGAGAAAGCCAGCTGGAAAGCTGGTCAGAAGTTACTGTCCTATGTCTGTTCCGTGGCATTTCCACACCATATACCATGGGTTTATTTCCAGAAGTCTTTAAAATGTACTTGATATTGTAGAAGAATTTTTTCCATTTATTTTTTCTATTGCAAATTTTCGTGAGCTGCCCAGTTTCCCTCTAAGAGGAGAAACTGACACGCGTGGCCTGACCTGTTGAGCTGCGCCATGGAGGCCCACGGATGCAGGAGCAGGTCTCAGACCTTTATTGCTTCCTGAACACAGAAGGCACATGGAGTTTCGTCTTTGGAACTGAATGTTGGTGTTTTGTGATTTGTGCTTGTTTTTTCATGTATTTATCAACCTCCCCACACAAGGTGCGGAAGCAGCACAGAGGCTCTGAGTCAGAGACTTTTACAATGTTATGCAAGATATATTCATTTTAAACTTCCAAGGATGTTGACATGACATCTTCCCAATGATTTTTCAACCTTTTAAAAAAAAAAAAAAAAAAAAAACTTGGTGAGTCAACTACCTAACTATATGGTGGCAATGCTGATTTCTATAGAGTAGCACTGACCTCTAGTGGCTGATTCCAGTAACCACAATGGTTCAAACATTTTCGGGTTTTTTTGTTTTGTTTTGTTTTGTTTTGTTTTGGTCTTTTTTTTTCTTCTGTGAACTTATTGACAGCACAGGTTTCTCTGCTCTGTGCATCGTACTTAATGTCAGCTTTCCTGTGAAGTATAGTTATCATGCCTATTATCAAAGTTATGTATGCTTGCTTATTTTCTCAGTGATAACAGAAAGAAAACCCATAAAACTGGCATTGAGAGCTGGAAATAAGAGCCCAAAACAAGCAGTAATGCAATAAAAAAGATAGATAAATGTTTTAAGCATCTGTATTCATCAATATTAGCCAACATAGTCTTTGATAGCTTCTTTGAGTCTTATTATTGTTCATGGTGAGGATCAGGAAACAGATGCCCATATTGATATTCAGAGACTCAGGATCGATTCCTGCTGGTCAGTAGATATGGCAGGCTATATCCAGAGAGGGAGGCCTCCTCTCAGGCATGAGAACTGCTCTCCAGTTTGTTGATCATGTCAGTGACCTGTGCTTCATCCCCGGGGGCTTTCTCCCCTCTCCTTCCTCCCTCCTTTGCAGTTAGCTAAACAGTGGTGCTATTAGGCTCTCTGACAAGGCTGGTACAGTCTAAGAGGCGATGATTCATGGATAATGAAATTATGCTCTCCTTCTGGGGGAGAAGAATGCAGCGTCACATTCACAGCTTTGGCAGGGGATGTTGGGATGCTGTAGGTGCTCGGAGCGTCTCTTCCTTTGACATTTACCAATATGAGAACACAAATTGCTTACTTAAAATGTGGATTAGGCAAGCATCAGATAGGAGTCCTAGCCCAATGCACTGAAGGCAGAATGAGCTCCGTGAACAACAAATGAGAACTGAGCCATGAGAAATGAAAAATTCTAAAGCCAAGAGCTTTTTTTTTCCCTCGGGGTTCTAATTAGGATCCAGAGCTGTGGCTAACCCTGGGCACCTTACTGTCCTTGTATTCTCTTTGCTACATATGTTAAAAACAAGGAGCATTTAGGACAAACCCTGGCTGGAAGAATACTACCAGCAAATTTGAAAACCAAACATCATAAAAGAAACAGAATACCTGTGTATTAAATAGTGTGTGGTAAATGGCTCATGAACATTAACCAGACACCGTCACCCTCTACAGATAAGTGAAAGTCACCGTGTCTCCTTAGCCATAGGAGGCAAACAAACTGGACCTGAATTTTACTTAGCCTCCAAAATCATTGGCGGTTTTGGGTAATTGGATAGGACTGTGATAAGAATACTACAAAAGGAAACTAAAAGTTAATCGTATTTCACATAGGGAAAAGATATCACAGCTGTGTGTGACAGAATAGAAAAGTCTAGAAATTAAGACCTAGTTCCATTTTCTCTGACATTTGCTAAGTCAACTCAGGTACATTTCTCAACTTTTCAAAATTGGAAGACACCCACACACAGACTGGTTTGCACTAATGACTGCTCTCGGTTCTGGGAAAAGTGAATGTCAAAAGTTCTTTTTCTCAATGATCTCTGTCTGTTTGTTTCTTTTTTTTTTTATTTTTGAAAGATCACTTAGTGAGATGTTCCGCTGTGTTTACTGCCGTTCTGTTTGGTGCAGGTCAAAAAGCAAAAGAACTTTGTATCAAGGAATCTAAAACTTATACCTTTGACTCCCACAAAGATGAAGATTCTTCATGTTGAAATATATCCATCTCAGGGAATAAAAGAAAAGCTATGATTTTTATCAATAATCATATTATGTATACAGATAGATAGGTAGATATATATATAATCAACACAGAAAAACAAACCTGTGAATACTGAGTCAAAAACTTGCCAAACTCAACCAAAATTTGATCTGCATCTCAAGTCAGGCCAGAGGCTTTCCTCATCGAGTCTGCTTCCCCCCCCCCCCACACACAGCATCACTGAGTCTGTTGACTTTGTACTGACAAATCCACTAATGTGGCGAGATGGTGCACTTCTGAGCAGCGCTGGGACAGCCCATGTGCTCTACCAGCACCTATTGCTACGCGGGCCACAGATGCTGACATCCTGGTCTCCGTCCCATTCGACCTGACAGAAGTTTTGAACCCTAGAGCCAGGACCGCTTTACCTTTGCTAGTAACTATGACTACTGGAAACCAAGACGGTTTTTAAAAAGGCGGTATATAGCTAGATTTCTTTTAAGATTTTTACTTCTGCAAATTAAATAATTAATCAAAGAAAGGCCACAATCCCAGTTCTCTCTCCACCAACAGAGGCTGGTCATCTCTTCAAGTATGTGGGTAGTGAGTGGGATTCCAAAACTCTTACCATTTAAATTAACATGAACTTTCTCTTTGCTAGCTGAGTTCCTGTGACATGGCTAGGGAACAGAGGGAAACTTAAGAAATGTGAACTGGCTAAGTTTCCTAGAGTGGCAGGCGAAGGTTCCTGGATTAGCGCTCAGATCTTGCGAGGAGCACCCCAGAAACAAAGGGATGTCTAGGTCACAGCGGAAGACCAAGCAGAAAGCATCTCTGTTACAACTACAACCTAAAGACGGGACTCTAGGAGCAATATGGCCTATATTGGGTGGGGGGGGGAGGATAGATACCATTCTGTCTGTCCTCCCCAGCAAGTTCTGAAATAGAAATCATTCACTTCTTGAGAGTTCTCTGTGTTTTCTTATTACTTCCCGGGGTCCCCCCAAGGACACTCTCTGCTCTTGTCTCTCACTCTTAGCTTGCTGCTCCCTTTGTGTGAAAGGGCCCACTGTTCTGCCATCACGTGCACACAAAACTCGGTTTCGGTATATAAATCATTCTACTGAAAAGAGCACCAGTTATCCAGTAGAAGATGCATTTACCTTAAATGTTACATAAATCATTAACTATTACATAAATGAAAGCCAAATGCCCCTTCCCTCTTTCTCTACATCCTGCTAAACACCTCTACAGTGCTTTCTGATTTCAGTGGGAGAAAAGTGAGAAGATACAATTGAATTACTAGCCTCACAAACACTGAAGCTCTTTGCCTACCCAAGCAACTAACTCAAAACCAGGAATAAAGGACTTCAGGCGTGGGAGGCTTCAGCTGTACTTCATCAGCTGACAGTATCAATAACCAGAATTTTGTTTTCTTAGGAAGGAAAAGTGGGGTTTGGGGCTTACATATCGAACAATAAAGCAACTTCTACATACATTCAGCAGAGGCAATTTCTGCCAAAGATTCATTATTTCTTCAATTTTTCCATCAAAAAGCATAGGGCTTTGTTTAAATATAAATCCTTACTCAGCGTTCTTGTTGCTACAGTTTATTGGCCAACTGGGAAGACCCGTCTGGCAGTGGGTGTAAGAAGCTAAATATTAGCGTCCTGTGGATTCTGTGGCTCCATCTGACTGTTTCAGTTACAGTTTTCCTTGCCATTAATACTGATCTCTCACACGTTCTGTTTCTACCTGGTATGTCATTAATCAGAATGCCAGCAAGAGCGTTAAAGAGACCTGCATATAGCGTACGCTATTGGACAAAGGCAGTAGCCTTAAAGACTCATAGAGATGATAGGATTACAGCAGCGAAAGCTACAGTAATCACCAACAGTGATAACAGGTGCAACACAAACAATGCTCTCTGAGGTCAGTGTTGATCTTGAAAAGGCTTTGTCCATCTTGCACAAACGTTTAAAGTGCAAAGTATGACTGTTTTGTTTGTGTACTGCCTTATGCCCTTTGGGAGTCAAAGCAACATCCGAAGCTTGGGAATTAAATGGAGTATTTTTTAAATGTGTGCTATGGCAGAAGCCATATTGTAAATGTATTTTGTCGTCCACCAAGCTTGTCATTTGGTAGAAGAGGATGCTAAAAGGTCCATATCCTATAAATCTATCTTACACTTGTTCTACTTTATAGCTTTTCCTTATGGTAACCCCCATCCCATTCAAGCAGGGCATTATAACCCAAGTTATACACCTTCACTTCTCTGTACGTGATTTCCAGGGACTTGCACATGGTCCTTCTGACTGCTAACTAAATGTTAATCTGCCAGTCTTGCATTCTTCCCAGCCTCTGGCATACACTCCATCCTATTCGTATTATTAAAGGGCAGCGTGCACTTAGGCCTTTTATTATTTTTTATAGGGAGGATTGAACAGTAAAATGTAAAATTCTACATATACTTTTATGGGCTCTACTCTGCTCATTTTTATGGTCTAATACACGCTGATGTGTGGGGTCTTTATTAGTTTATACTAAAATGCAAAACCATCAAGGTAGCTGTAAATTAAAAAGGAAAGTTCTTGGTGGATTTTTATACTAGTCTACAGACTCATCATATATTTCACTTCAAACGTAACCCCAGTGATGGGCATTCTGGATCTAACCCTCTTGATGACTGACTTGGCCTCCAAGGTTGTCACTGGAATCCTGTACCTGAGTCTCACGTTCCTCCCCCTTCCCCACTTTAGAGAGGTTTCTTTTGTTTTGCCTGTGTCATGGCTGGAATGTTCGAGAGCCTGGGCTCTTCTCTCTGTGCAGCCTAGAATCAGGTGTGGCGTATTTGCCCTCTGTCCTCTAGACCGCCCATGGGTTTCTCTATTTAATAAGATCACCTGCATCATCTTCACTGAAATCCCTCCCCCAGTAGGTCCATGTGCCTGACTAAATGTCTCATCCCAGATCCAAAGCAAATATGCCATCCAAGGATCCAAAAAGATGAACTCCTGTCTTAGCTAAAGGTAGAAAAGTGTGTGCCAAGAGTAGCCATGACGGGGAGGACTAAAGAAAGGATTGAGGAAGATGCTTGCTTCATGGAGAATATGAGTTTACAGACATTCCTTTTCAATCATCCCTCAGATGATTTCTCAACTAGAGAACCCAAGGCAGGGTAAATTATAAGTCCTTACCCATTAAGCCATGTTTGAGAAATTCACTCATTGGCTTACCATGCTATGCCTTCCCTCCACCCCACCCCCTCCCTGAAGAGGCAGCTTGGAACACCAGCTACTGAGCCTTCAACAGCTCCTTTGAAATCTTGTTCTGACACATAATAACTATGTGGCTTTGACTTTCAGTTTCTTTGTTTAAAAATATGTATAAAAAATTAAAAAAAAAAACATCATGGGACAGTCGCAGAAGGGCCAAAAGTCAGCATGTTTTTCAAAATATGTTCATGTCCTTTTTTCTACTGTACATCGTGTATTACTTTATTGGATAGTCGAAAGATAGTACTCCAGGATGTTAAAAAAAAAAAAAAAAAAAAAGAGCCCAGCAAAGACTTGACACATAATCGGGACTCCCTCCTTTAATATCTAAGCACACTCGGGCAGTTCAATAGTCATATCCCAGCATAGTTTTAATTGGAATAAACTCAAAACCCTCCACCTTCGTGTTGGGACCTTTCCCCGCCTCTGACAGAAGCTGGTTCTTGAAGCATCCTGTGCTTTGCTACTTTTGTGCTCCTGCTCATGAGCTGAACTTTCCTCTGTAAGAAACGCCTTTCCTTCTCAGGTCCCTACCACCTCAGCCCTTTTACGACATTGCCAACTTCTACTCCACACCACACCCCTCCCGTCTCACTGTCTCCTGTTCTCTGTACAGAAACCATGTCACAGACTGCTAGGGTTCTTAAAGTGTTTGCAAACATTCTGAGCAAACGGATCTCCTTTTCTTAATTCTTGCAGTGTTTATTGGTACAGATTTTCCGGGCCATTGAGCTAAAACAGGGTTACAAACAACTCGGAACAAATACCAGTTCTTTGGAAGCCTAATTGTGTCAGTATTATAATTATTTTATATATAATAAATACATATGTAGAATATATTATATATGAGATATATCCTATTCTGATGCATATAATATTCCATTTTATCACGGGGGCAATTTCAAAAGTTGCTCTTTAAAGTAGAGCATAGGCAATTACGCTCAGCTGTAAAATTGTTCCTCTAATGGGAATGATCAGACAGTGGCTTTTCCTTAAGATAGTTCTCAGGACTTTGACTGTTTCCCACAGTATCTGAGAGTGAAAAACAGCTTTTAAAAACTCGAGGAATAGTATTTTATTTTAATTACTCCACTTGGTTTTAGTGGAGGCAGGGTTCCTGACTTCTCTTGGACCACCTGTTCCTGGAGCATGTCCTGGTCTTGAGTTTAGATGGCTCTTTACCTAGGTCTTTGTGTAGCTCCTGTTTGGGCTTCATCCTGAGTCCTCACCTCTCTTCCCGTGCAAAGGGGGAGGCCTACCCTCTCCCCGGGGGCTAGGCTGCAGGGCCTCAACTCTCTGATCACACCTGCTTCCAAAGAACTATACAGTTGGAGGTACAAAATCTTACAGACCTGTGGTGGTGCTCATCATTGTCTTCATCTCAGAAAAAAAGATCAACTGTGCAGAAAGTATTCAAATCACATGGAACCCAAGGCCTGCACATGCTTCATCCTCTCCATTCCATTCGTCCCTGAATCTCTTCTTTCTCACCTCCACATTAGGTGCTTTCCTGCTTGTCTCTCCATCCAACCCTATTTATAAGCTTATCTACACAACTCGAATAAGGACCTTTAGATCCTAATAAAAGGGAAACAGTAACAATGTTTAAACTCTTAGAAAACCAATAATTAAAATGATACAGTCTAATAATTTACTGAAATAGAGAGCAAAATATTCTATTTGTATTCAAGATCTTTGAGGCTCTAAATGAAAAACTGTAATTTTGTAAATTGCAGCTTCATTCAGAGTAGAAACTACATTCTCCCTATTCTGTGTTAAGCCACATTTGAGTTATGGCTTGTAAGATGGGGTAGACATATAGGCTATTATTTTCCATGTGAGGTGGTGCTCAGGTTCGTGATTGTGGTAAAAGTTGCCGCCAACTGAACAGATTGATCTTAGGGACACTTTGAGATATCTATAATGGGAAGGTGGTAATGAAACCTTTATTCATATGGGCATAAAAATCTCCAAGAGCCCCACAGTGTGTTTTCTTGCTGTATACTTGTAATTCCAAGGTAACCTAATTTAAAATCTTCCCATATGAGCTTCACTCTGCCTGTCTTGTCCTGTCCATTCGAAGGTTCCAGTACAATCACCTCATCCTTTTAAATCCATGTCCCTCTTGTTTCAGACACTCCCAGTGTCTACATTATTATTGTGTTCAATTCTTACAAACTTTTGCAACACGGTTAAAGAAGAGGAAGGATAGGAATGGTTGGGTTTTATAACCATTTTTATTTTCAGTAATAAACTATTCTGGAACTAACTCAGTCAGGTAGAGGGCCCCTGAGCAGCCTGAGTGCACGCAAAACATTGTTCTGAATTGTGCATTAATCCCCTTTCAATTTAACAATTTTGCATGAAATATCTGAAAGCAATATAATGAAAGAAGCAGGTGCTTAACTAACCTGTAGCCAGTCATAGAGGCAAAAAATATTCTGGAAACACTCAGCAGTTTTCTAGGGGAGGCCCTCAAGTACTATCCCAGCGATGAGATCTGTACAGACATCTTTAACCATAACTATCTCCCCATAGTCAACTCAGTCTTAAGATCCAACAATACACTGTGCAGAAATAAAAAATGGTTAAATGATTCCCATTTTGTTGGCTGAGCTCACTGTGGCCCGCTGATGAGTTTAAGGAAAAGGAAGAAGCCCTGTCGGATCTCCCATTCCTTTTTCAATTGTTCCCAAGTGAAGATGCCATCAATGGGGACATGACAGAATGACTTGGGTCCCTAATTGTTGCTGCGTGCCGCAGGGATAACATGAATGCTACTGCAGCTATGTTTTAGCACCAAGTGCTATAAAGAACGCAACCAAGTTTGCTCCTGGCTTTTAAAGTTCACTACACCTTCTCCACTTGTAATTTAAGGGGAAAGGAGAGAAAATGCAAAGCCCCAAACTCTTCACAAGCATGGAGAAAAGACCGTTTAAGAAAAAGAAGTCCTCTGTGTGTGCGGGGAGGTGCTTCACGAGGCAGACAGCTCCACCACAGTAGAGACATTTCCTCAGCTGATTCAGTTCATTAAAATGCACAGTTACAACGGGGCTTCCTTAGAGCCCGCAGCTGAATGGCCGGAGTTCCCATTTGACTCCAGTGTCACCCAGAACGTGATGAGGCAAACAGACTGCCCCAACGCAATCCAGCCCCCCAAACCCCAGCTCTGGAAACACCAAATGCATTTCTCAGGCACGTTCTAAAAGAAGCTAACATGATTTATAACAGAAGGGGAGAAGTCATTTGCAGGCAGGCACCAGCAGGAGAATATCCTCGCTTGCTCTCGGGGTAGTTTTATGTAGGATTCGCAGATAAATCTGAAGGGTGGGGGTCCACTCGGAATGCAAGGATCCTCACCTCTTTTACTTCCACATGTATGGAATTTGAATCTGATAACCAGCCTCCATCGGCCGCGGGGATTTATGAGTTCTATGGAAACTCAAAGGCCACAAAAGCGATTTGTCAAATAAACTGCAGAACACAGTATCAGTCTGCAAGGCTCATTTGCAGACCTCAAGATGAGCCGGGGAGGGGGGGAATGCCAACAGCTGCAGCCTTGACTGCACTGGCCGTGCCAGCCAGAATTCAAGCTGAGTGAGTCAGAGCATGGCTCAAAGAGGGGGCTGGCGAGGGAAATCAAGAGGGGAAAAGAATTAAAAAGACAGAAGTGGTTTTTATATGCAAGTGCTTCTGAAATCAGCCCATTGGTATTTGCAGAGTCACCATCGCACAGACGAGACCTGTAGATATTTAAAGGTACACCGATCAAATCACTGCATGGAAGACTTGCTTTTATTCCCTGGTGTTGCAGAGAGCTGAAGTCAAGCCCAGCTTTGGGTTTGGTTAGGCTAATGACATGGTACAGCAACTGTTTGGTCATCTGGAAGATAGCGCTTCACCACCCAAGACAGTTCTGACGATAAACAGAGATAAAGTTAGTGTGTGGGCTCAGCAGGCGCTAAGTGAAAACTTTGCCCGCTCTCTCCGGGTGTTTACACAGGACAGCAAGCTGATTTGAGTGGCAAGGTGGAAGGCCTGATTTAAACACTTAGTTGCCAGTTCAGCAATCTGCCGCGATGACTAAATGTCCCTGGGGTTTGCTGATCAGTCATCACCTCCAACCTGAGAGGTGTCTTCCAACAACTTGAAAGCGCCCTGCAAACATACGTAAATAGATTTCTTAATCTGTGGTAGTTTTGCTTAGCACCAAAGAAAGACCCTAAAGCTGGTGTGGTTTCTACTCAGGTACCATATCATTTAATCAGCTTCACCGGAGAAACTTCCTCCCTCTGTCATCTTTCTGATTCCCCTCCCCCCCCCCGCCCGCCTCAGTAGAGCTTCGTCCTCATGCTGTCTTTTTCTACAGCCCAAGTCCCTTCTAATGTCACTTTTATTCAAAATCATTGACATACGACATGTTCCCCAAACTCACTGTTCTTTCTACTAACATAAGTCAAATGGCTGGGAGAATTTACCACCTAGTTGACTATTTTTAAATTACGTGTGTGTGGGGGGGGGGGAGGGGTCACAACACAGCTTGCCATAACGAGTTCTCTCCTTCCATCATGCCATTTTCCGGGATCATGCTCAGCTCTGTGTCTGGCAGCAAGCACCTTTGTTGTTGCCAGCAAGTACCCATTACTGAATCATCTCCTCAGCCCTTGAAAAGTAAAGGATTGTTGCTGATTTCTGCCATAAAACCATTTTGGAGAGACGCATCACAATATTAATATTTAGATTTCACAAACTCGATGTGAAATGATGACTCTATTATGCAAGAGCAAACTCTCCAAAGACGTCTGCAGTGGTTAGTGTTAATTGTTATCTCGACGATTGGGAATCATCTGGGAGATGGGCCTTTCCATACCTGTGGGGGAGTTACATCCATTGCCTTAATTGGGTGGGACGATTCACCTGGTATGGGAGTACCATTCCCAATCTGAGATCCTGGAGTGTAGAAATGAAATAGGCTCTAAGTAACATCACGCATACATCCCTCTTCTGTGTCTTCATTAAGGACATGCTGTGACAAGTTCCTTCAAGTGTCTGCTTCCATACCACAATAGATTGTCTTGAACTGAGAACTAAAATAATCCCTCTGTCCCTTGAGTTGTTTTTGTTACAGTACATGCCACAACAAACAACAACAACAAAAAGGCACAATGCAAACGAATTCCATTTGGCATCTATTGAGCCCCCTTCTATGCGTCAGCAGAGGCATGGAATTTCATTTCTCCTCAAGGCAAATAAAATGTAACAGAGGTCAAAGAATATTTGAAACTTGGAGCCCAAACTGCTAGACAAAGTCCCGGAGTTATTTGGCTATTTGAAAATTCATGTCATCGAGCAGCACCAAGCTCCCCTTTCTACAGAGAGAAAGCTGATGTGTGTCGTGCAGTGGAGACATAGTACTAATTAATTCATATTCAATACTCAGAGAAGAACAGAGATGAGAAGAGCTACAAGAGTTCCTAAACATGTGAATTGGTATATACTTAATACATATCTCAGAGAGCTGTTATGTGGATTCATTAGTTAATTAGTTAGTTAATGACTTTGAAGTGTTAAGTCTTATTAGATGTTTCTTTACACTTTACACATGTGTGAGAGAAATTATTCTGAAATTAGAAACTGACTATACCATTCAAGCATATTCAATCTGTCCACAGTATTCTTCAGGGGTCTTTCTCATTCTGAGTATTTTTTTTTCCCCAGACACCTCCTAGAAAGCCTGTCTAGACCCCAACCCTCTCGAATCTAGTTTTCAGTACTGGCATTAGCTTTCAGTTTATATGTAGCATAGCCCTGACCAGTCCTAAAGAGAAAGATGCTATCTAACAATAATGCAGCATCAAGTGACTTTAACATAAAACATAGTGTTAGTGCAGCTTTGTACACTCGGGGATAACGAATAGTCTGCTGGGTAAATCTGAGAGGAATCAGGAAAGAGAAGTTTCCTTTCCATTGCTGGGAGAAAGTACCCAGACAGAAAGGGTCATTTGGCTTACAGTTCCAGGTTATAGTCAGCCATTGCAGAAAAGTCAGCTCGCTAGTGGCGTTCCATCCACAGTCAAGGGCACAGAGTAATGAACTAATGTATACATGGAAATGCTCGGCTCATCTGCTTTTCATCCAGTCCAGGGCCTACAAGGTGAACCTGCACCACCCATATTAAATGTGGTTCTTCCCTCTTCAATTAACATAACTAAGGAAATCCCCTTGCAGGCCTGTCCACGGGTCACCCTAATCTAGCCAATTCCGTTTTGAGCCTCCATTCCGTAACCAATTCTAGAGTTAGTCAAACCAATGGGCAAAACCAACCATTCTGTGGAGACAACTGAAACCCAAAGGTGACAATGTTCCTCTTTGGCAATAGTAATCGGCTCCTCGTGGTGGGAAGTTGAGAAACGGTAACAGCGGTGTCATTGGCTTGTTGGTGTTCTAATTTGTGGGAGGCGTGTCTATAGTTTATAAAAGAGAGGGGCACGCTTACTTTGCATGCACTGTTTGGTAGATAACTGAGCACAATGGTGTTTCCTGTCCCTGGGGCAAGAAACAACCATTCCATGATCCTCAGCCCCTTGTGTTTCCAGCTACTACCGCATCTCCAGGGGTCGATGAGTTTCAGTATTTTATAGAAACAGAATTATAAAGCAGCACCCTTGTATGACTCCAAACCTCTTCCTGGCTCAACATTATGTTTTTATAGATACTGGTGAGACTAGTTGTAGATCTATATACTTATTTCTTCTCTCTCTCTCTTCCCCCTCCTCCCTATCTACCCATATGCCACAAAATTAATCACTTTCTTATTCAAAGAAATATTTTTATTCACTATGCCGCTATTGCTGTTTGCACTACTACATTTATATATATAGATAAACATCCTACTTTATGTATTTCAGAGCATGGGTAACTCAGAAATTTCTAGAGACAAATTCCTCTGGTTTTATTCATCCTTTTACACTAATAAATAGGATATGATCAAAAAATACATTTCCCCCCAAAATCTGGCTATGTACAGTCTACTTTAAGGAAAACGCTGAGCTATTTTTTTAAATTTTTAATTTATACTTGTTCTTCTCTTTCCATCCTCAAATCCTCCACCTGGGTTAATCTGCCCAGCACAGTTCTTTGTCTCAGGCCTTAAACTTTTAGAAAAGGTAGTCGTATTCTAAGGGCCGGATATATATTTAAAAACCAGGTGAAGCACTTCACAGAAAGTGTTAATGCCTAAATCGTTAGTTTGCCAAGGCCCAGCCCCAGGACAGAATGTACCACAGAGGACCAATTACTCTCTGATTACTCTCTAATGAGGCCCTTGTAGAGCTGTCTTTATTGATGTGCTATGAGGTCCCTCTACACCAAAGGACTCTAAGGAACAGATTCCTAACATTCAAGGCTTTCTTTACAATTAGAGGATTGTGAAATTATTTTATGATGTCACAAAATACTCCTTGTATAAAGACCAATAGAGAAAAAGAGTTCTACTTCTAAATAACTTTATCATTAGTTTTCATGCAGGTGATCTTGTCCTTCAGTCTCCTCTTGCCCCACTCCCTGCCTCCCTATTAAAAATGTTAGGCATAAGCAGACATAAACAATTTTAGTAAGTGTTTAGTACCTTAAAATTTGTGGTTTGGGCCTATTTTCCTCGCTCTTGGTTTTATCTGCTTTTCCTTTTTTTTCTTTGAAGTTCTTTTTTTTATTGATTTTTATTGAACTCCTCATTTTTCTCTGTTCTCCTCCCTGCCTCTCCCCTCCTCCCTTCAACCCTCCCCCAAGGTCCCCATGCTCCCAATTTACTCAGGAGATCTTGTCTTTTTCTACTTCCCGTGTAAATTAGATCTATGTAAGTCTCTCTTAATGTCCTCATTGTTGTCTAAATTCTCTGGGACTGTGGTGTATAGGCTGGTTTTCTTTGCTTTATGTTTAAAAACCACCTATGAGTGAGTACATGTGATAATTGTCTTTCTGTGTCTGGGTTACCTCACTCACAATAATGTTCTCTAGCTCCATCCATTTGCCTGCAAAATTCAAGATGTCGTTATTTTTTCTGCTGTGTAGTACTCCCTTGTGTAAATGGACCACATTTTCCTGGAGCAGCAAGTGGATTAAAGATGGTTGATGTTGAGAGAGGCAAGAAGACTTTTGTTCAGAGCTGGGCCCAGTGCCACACTGTGGAAAAGGGAGACAAGCATAAGACTGGACCAAACCTCCAGGTCTGTTTAGGCAGAAGACAGGGCACTGGATTCTTTTACACGGACACCAACAAGAGTAAGGGCATCACCTGGACAGGAGATACCTTGAGGGAATCCCAGGAAGAACATCCTTGGAACAACAACAAAACGATCTTCACCAAAATTAAAAAGGAAGAAAGGGTAGACCTAACAGCTTATCTTTAAAAAGCTATTAATGAAAAAATCACTGCCTTATTTATTATGAAGCAAATGTGTCATGGCTTTTAATGTGTACCATAATATAATTCATATACCGGAATTCAGATCGTGAATAGTGAACAATGTTTTTGTTAGACAGTTCTGATTTAAGTAAAATCGACTTGTAGTGATCTTTTTTTAATAACAAAAAAAATGGTCCTAAAGAATTAAGGCAGGATATGGACTGATTCAATAAAATATCCTATCTCTTAAAGGAAGATCTTTGTCACTGTCATTAGGTCGAACCACCAAACAGACATCATGTCATAGATATGGGTTCTTACACAGTTGTTGAACTGTGGGCCGTGGCTTGCAGAACTGATGACCTAGGCCTTAACACTTTGCCTGGAGCATATTATCTCAATAAGAAAATGATGTATGAGCACTCTGTGGAACAATGCCTCGGAGAAAGTCTTAAAAAATATGCTTAATGTATTGACAAAGATATATTTTATTAAGCAAAGTGGACAGAAAGAAAGAATGTCCAGCAAATGGGTAGATCAAGGACAGGAAGACAGACCTGGTTGTCAGCATAGAGGTGCACTGTAGAGAAAGGAGAAAGCTCACTGTGTTTGTTTCATGGCACTGTGTGAATAGAAACCTATTCTTGTTTCCCTAGGCCCTCAGTTAGAGTTCTACTTAGGAAGAGTTGATTAATGCATTATTTACCTATTTTTTGTGAAAATATCATACAACACAGCTCCTTTCTTTCTGATAGTTCTATATACAGGAAGAATGGCATCTAAGTATAGAGGGGTTCCACACTTGCCTGCTAATACATAGAAAGCAGTCACCTAAGTGCATGAAGGAAGAAATACCAAGTATTAGTAATCAACTCAGTGTCTTCATTCTGACAATCCGTCTTACTATTATATTTAAGAGCACCAATTCTCAGAAACCCAGTGATGATTCATAAATCCTCCTGCAAAGCCATCTAGTCATATAGTGGAATGTCCAGTTCCATAAAATCCCCGGGACTGTGTATCAAGAGTGTCTCTGAATGAAGCTCTGCATTGCATTTTAGAGCAAAGCAGCAATCACAATTCAGATGTGTTAAAGTCGTAACGCTTCTGTTTTGCTACTAAAGCTACTTGACTGACACTGAGAAAAGTGAGAAAAGATGATTAAATTTGTTATCGATGATTAAGATAAACATTGATTATCCTCATGCTTCTAAGTATAACATTATATAGTCAGGCTCATATGTTTTTGTTTATTAAATTTATCTCATGAGGTTGGAGAAGGACAAAGTAGTTTAAATGCCTCTTGCTCTTTCAGAGGACCCAGGCTCAGTTCTCAGTACTCATGTTGTTTGACTTATAACCAGTAATAAGTTCAGCTCCATATATATTATCGTCAAATCTAAAATACACATATTGAGAAACTGCTGCTGGGAGAACTCCATGGCAACCATTCCCTTAAGGAAAACCCTGAAAACAAATATCAGAATTAAGATTTATCGTATTGACAATGTGAATTCAGCCCAGACAGTCTTGATAAACCTACTAAAACACTGTGTGTAATTAAAATGCCTCTACTACAGAAAACTTGAAGTCATTCTGCTTAGACTTTGTGAAATGACAGCAGACTCACAGACTCCAGCTTTGCGAGCCCTGTATGTGCAGTGTATACACAGATCCATATTTGCCTCAAACGCTCTGTAGTACTAACAATGGATGCCAATAGGAATGCATACTATTTAAAATACAAAATGTAAAAGCATTTTACAAGAGTCCTGGGTGGTTCAAAATCATGGGAGCAAAGCCAGGCGGGCAAGGTGGGTTCAGTCCAGTGACTCAGTTCCTCCCAAGTGGCCCTCTTGTACCCTGATAATCCAACAAAACCACAATCAGCCAGTATTTGCCTTCTGCTAGTCTATCTCCAACTTACACATTCTTCTTCTACTTAGAAGATTCCCTTTTGTCCAGTGCATTTTATGTTTTTCTGACCAAATTTCGTGCTTTTATGAGCAATTTTCTGGCTAGTCTAGTTGGAAGTATTTCTTCTTTCCACCTCAATTGCTATTGTACATTATTACCATTTTATTTCTATCTCCAACACCATTTTCTAAAACTCTTGCTATATTTTCTTCTACGCACTTATTATCTGCATTTCTGAGAAATTTTACAGAGAAGAAATGTCTTATCCATATTTTTCTCTATCTCAAACATGGTTTCATATCCATTCTGAGTGGCATACTAGGCTTGAAGTACTGTGAGAAAAGTTTTTCTTGACATATTCCTTACTACATCTTTTGATTAATGCATCTCATCCACTTTCCAAAAGGGTAAACTGAGGCACAGAAACTTACAGTTACATTCTCAAGATCCTAGAGCTCTAAACGCAGAAGGGATGGAATAAGCAAGGGTTTCCTGTTCCGGAAGCCCTGCATTGCCTGCCCCATGCCACTAATCATTAAATACAGCATTTGAAGTTCTTGGAATGCAGTATTCCCCCTCTGCATTGAGAATCTTTCATGCCATAGCAGTAAAGGATCTATAGGACAGGGAGAGGCGGGGAGACTGGGTGTATACGGAGAGGCTCATCTTAGCTGTCCTGACAAAGCTGTTTACGTTCCTCAGAGTCCATCTTCAGGTCCAGTCCTTAAACCACAGTGAACCTTCATCTTTAATGGACGGAGGTCGCTGCAGGGAATCAACTGGGCCCCTAAAGAACCTGTTTCTTTGCCCCTCCTTCCCGGTCCATGGTATTTTGTAGCTCAGAGCAATACAGGAGGCAAGCCCATCCTTCCCAGAATGCTGAGTCCAGCCCCCTGCTCCTGGTGTTTCTAATCACAAGACAGGGACAGAAATAACTTCAGCCACCAGTGGTTGCCACACAGCTACAAAGAGGCAGAGGCTCCAAAGTGAAAGGAATATTGGCACTAGGGAAGAGACACAGCCTCCCACACCTCAGAGTTCTGAGGCTTTGAAAAGAGACAGATGTCACTTTTTTTTAAACCGAAACTACGGAGACACTACCTTCCAGCAGCTCATGAGGAAGTAAATGAGAGTCTTATCTATTATCTCCAGCAACCAGGAGGTAAATAGTTTCTGAGATCCAAGTGTAGATGGGTGCTTTGAGTACACACAGTGTTTTCCATTTGCTAACAAGGTCTAGAGATGTTCTGTGCTTCACAGGGTAACTGAGCGCAGCCTCAGAGGCCAGAGCCACAGTTTCTCTACTTCTCTGCTCTCTGCTCTCTCTCCTCTCTCTCTCTCTCTCTCTCTCTCTCTCTCTCTCTCTCTCTCTGTGTGTGTGTGTGTGTGTGTGTGTCTATTTAATTGCTTTCTTGTATTGCAGTTTATCTTTCTGTCATGTTGCTTGGTTCTTGAGGGTTACATTGTGTAGAGTCAGGTTTGATCTGGCACCAACGTAAGAGGATTGTTCTCAATGTAGAGAGTTCCTTTCTGGGAGCACATATCTCCTACTCCCCCCACACACCCGCACCAAATTATTGTTCTCTTAGCTACAACACAGAGAAGAGCCGTGGCCAGTGAAATGAGAACTTTCCAGCAAGGACACAACTAGTCACAATTGGTACTCTGGGTGGTCGTGGCCAGCTCAGCCCTCCTCTTCCCCAAGGTCTACTGCTTCTCTTTATGAAATCTCTGAGCCTCATGATAATACGTGAGTTATCAAATCCTCTGGCTCAAAATTATGATTTTTGAGAGTTCGGGATAGATTGCACACTCATTCAAGCCCAATACCCATTCATCCAATGTGCATTTTAAACCAAAATAGAAGAGACTCTCTTGAGGTTAACTATCTCATACATCACCCAGTCATTCATAAATGATGGGACAGTGGCATCTTGCTCCGTGGTGGGAATGGCCTCAATCGGGCTGGAGAGATAGCTCCTTGGATTAAGAGCAGGGAGACTCGGTTGTTACGAATGTCTGCTACACCAGCATGAGGTCCCAGCTCCAACATTAGAAAGGCAGGAGTAGTCCCACAGGTGCCTGTAATCCCAAGGCAGTGAGGAGAAAGACAAGAGGACTAGCGATGCTGGCCACTAGCTTAGCTCCAGGTTCAGTGAGAGACCTTGTCTTGAGGGAAAAAGGAAGATAGCAATACAGCTGGACACAAATGCCCTTTGGTCTCTGTATACAAATACACACATACCTGTATACACATGTGCTAATATACCACACATAATACACACACACATACACACACAACTTATTCATATATATGTGTACATAAACAATAGAAATTATAAAGAGAATGAAATGGCCTCTGTCAATTTCTACTACCTAGCAGTCAAATAATAAACATTATTGAGTAGTTTGTTGTTAAAGTTTTTTATGATAAGCATAGCCAAGAGATGTAAATGTAAGCTTAATATAAAAATGAAGAAGATAAAGCTGAGCAGTGGTATCTATGCTTTTAATCTCAGCGCTCTGGAGGCAGAGGCAGGTGGATCTCTGTGAGTCTGAGGCCAGCCTGGTCTACAGCCTGTTCCAGGACAGGCTCTAAAGCTACAGAGAAACCCTGTCTCGAAAAACCAGAAGAACCAGAAGAGGAAGGAGGAGGAGGAGGAAGAGGAGGAGGAGGAGGAAGAGGAGGAAGAGGAGGAGGAGGAGGAAGAGGAGGAAGAGGAGGAGGAGGAGAAAAGGAAGAAGAAGAAGAAGAAGAAGAAGAAGAAGAAGAAGAAGAAGAAGAAGAAGAAGAAGAAGAAGAAAAATGTTCCTCCTGTGAAATCAAATCAAAATGCTAAATATTGAGTAATATCCTAATAAATAATATAATATAGTAATGATCTGTGACATGACAAAGCTGCTGTTACTGAAAAATTATGTGGGATGGATTCTGCAGGGTAAACCAAGGAGCTGCATGGGGGATTCTGAAGGAGGTGTGTGGAAGACAGAATGGACAGGAAGAGGGCGGAGTAAAGATATCATCTAAGGAAAAGAAAGCATAATGGAAGTTCACCACCACATATGATCTTTAAAGAATGGCAGACTAATAGAAGTTCAGTTGTCCCCCACTGTGTGTGTGTGTGTGTGTGTGCGCGCGCGCGCGCGCGCGCGCGTGCAGACACGCGTGCATATGTTTGTGTGTGTAAGGATATATTACTTGTGTGGTAATTGGCCTCAGCAAATGATAAATGAATTAATTCTAAGCTGATATTGTAAAAGCTCCAGTGAATTCAGGATTTCTCGGCAAATTTAAAATAAAATCTATCGTTGCAGTGGCGCCATTGTTAGGGCCGGCACCTCTTCTGCTTGGTCAGTGCACATCACCAACTATCTAAATATTTTGAGACTGGCTCACTTATAACTGACTATATAATTTTAACAGATGCCTGATACACAGTCACATCTTATCCATAGTAGCTAGCTTCGAGTGAATAACCATCAGAAGAGAAAGGCATTTCAAACATTGGTGCACTGTGAAACGCTTCTGCAGAAGCGTACATACTTCCACAGAGTTGTCAAGAACTTGATATAATTCTCACTGAATTTCATCACCATCAGCTGAAGAAAACAGAACTCCATCAGAAACTGCTCCAGATATGCAGAGAAAAATAATAGGCAAAGCCTAAGGAAAGTCCCCATTCCCATTTGCTCTGTTGCGTGTGTGTGTGCTTTTTATGTGGATGCTGGGGACTTGAACTAAGGTCCTAGTGTCCCCACTGAGCCACCTCCCCGGAATCTGACTGGTATTGTTCAAAGACAACCGGGACTCACTTTTATTTCATTCCTCCAATAAGCTGACAGCTCCTCTCTCAAGATCTGTCTGATTTTTCCATGAACAACCCAGATTAATCCATGACATCATTTTTTTTGCTATCACAAGGAAGTGATTGTTATTAAGAGGGAAATCATAAATTGTATTTCAACGTCTTCCCGCCAACAATCCAAGCTATTAAAAACAAAAACTGTCCCCTAATGGCTCCCTGCCAGTCATCTGAAATGAGAGTTGAAAATGCATGAATCAAGGAGATTTATTTTCAGATCTCCCAGATTTTGATCAGATGCTGCTGACTACATTCTTTCTGCGTTTTCCCAACAAAGCTTAAGTCATCCCATCTTCCTCCCAAATGACGCTCACTGCGCTCTGAGGATAGCTATGGCACAGATTTGTTTATTCAAAGATACATTCCCTTGTAAAACAACACATGAAATTAAAATGCAGCTTGGGGAATCTCATCTATTTCCTATAAGGTAATTTCCTCACCAACACTTACAACTATAAATTAATGTCCTCTGGATTACACTTCTGACATGTAGAGATGGTCTTGAGATGATGTTAGGCCATGAGTTATATGTTCAAGCATTTCCCTAATGTATTTATTGCCTTTCTTTAGTGTCATTAAAGTGACACCGTGACAGGGTCCAGGGAAGGATCGCTGTGACCTTGTACAAGTACATGAACCATGGCAAGCTTGCCTGTCCTCAACCTCAAAGACACAGTAATAATACATCTGAGCTCAGAGGTTGTTTATAATGTCATGGAAATTTGGGATATAAAAATGTTTAAAACAAGGGCAGTGCATAGTCACTGTGCCCAATGTCCTTTCTGGAGATAGAAAGAAAGGAGAGGAACGTTCTATAATGGCATATACATATCATAATCCCTAGTGTAAAATGCTGGCTGTGGATGAAGTTGGATTTTGCTATTTACTAACTTCAGTCTCATGCAAACATAAAGGCTTGACTGAAAATAGATTATCAAAAGATAAACTTAAGAACGCGTTGTTCTAGGTGCATTTCTGTACCTGTTTTTAGTGATTTTGGTTTAATTGTGTGCTGATGGGCAAGCAGGTAACTGTGAATTATGTGAATTATGTGAATTATGCTGCAATTAATTAATGCAAAATTACGTTTACCCCAAGTTTACTTTATGCCTATTTAAGTCAAGGCATTGCTCACAGATGCTATGATGTCAGTGCTGACCCCTATGAGTAAACCACATGCTCATAAATATATATTTATACGTAAATATATAAATAACATAAAATTGGTCTTAGCTTAAAGTAGGTCACATTGTTAACAGAAGAAATTACAGAGCAATGACAGATCTGTGGCTAACATTTACTTTCAGACAGATTTGAACTAAAATCCAGGCGCTTCTGCTACTGGTGCTTTCAACTTTTGTTCCGTTGGCTTACTTACTGTACGTGCGTGCGTGCGTGCGTGCGTGCGTGTGTGTGTGTGTGTGTGTGTGTGTGTATGCAACCTACAGGCTGAATGCAAGGGCTCACACGTCTCAAAATTTTGTTTTGTGGCCAGGCAGTGGTGGCTCATGCCTTTAATTCCAGCACTCGGGAGGCAGAGACAGGCGGAGTCCAGACAGCAATGTAGACATGTGATATCTTAATTTTACAGTCACATTTATTGTAAGTGATAAAATGTGCTCCAGATGAAAATCAAATCCAATGAAGTCACCCTATATTAAGGTATGCACCTGGGATGCTGGGGAAGTCAGGAGGTAGGCACATGTCTCTTTGCCTTCAAAGCCATCCCGAGATTTCTCATGATCTCTTTCAGCTTTTGATAGATACCAGATACTCCAGAAATGCTGGTGTTAGTGGGGGCATGGATGGATAAAAGGATGGATGAATGGATGGATGAATGGATGGATGAATGGATGGATGGATGGGTGGGTGGGTGCATGAATGTATAGATGAATAGAAAAGTGGATGGATGCATTGATGGGTTGAATGTATTTATGTGCATGCTTTATGTATGTATGTATAGATATATAATTGGGTTGGTGGATAAATGTATAACTGAAGACCTCTGATAACTAGCCTGTAAGAGCAAACACAGGAGGCCGCCTGGCTAGGCTCTATGCTAAGCTGCAGCTCAACCTTCATTCTCGCTTCTCTTCTACAGTTTGAAGACCCTAGATTATAAAAGTTCTCAACTGCTAGTATGACTATCACCTTCTCACTATCATTTCTACCCCCCTCGGTGAGAAATTTGCCTTCCCAGAACCAACTCCATTTTACCTCGGCCACTAAGGTCTGATCAGGGAGTTTCTCTTTCAGGTTAGCGGTTCTAAACAAGAGCCCATACCATGCAGGCATCCTGAAGCCCAATGCTCAGATCATCTGAAAGGATTCTGTAGCTACTGCTCTAAAGAGGAGATCCAGAACCATGCATTTACTTGATCTTTTTGTATGTTACACAAGTGCACCTGACAGGGAAAGAAGAGCTTTCTTATTTGCCGGCTTTTGTCCTTCCTGCAATAATAATAAATAGGGATGCAGACTTCCCTATTTATCTTATTTCAAAATGGCAATGGGCAGGCCAGGGTCTATCTCATGTAACTCTGGGACACAATTTTATAAACCAATCTCAGAAAATACTTCTGAAGCCGTTGAAGCTTGAGGACCACTGATCTAGAGTTTGGGGGGCCTTTAAAGGCCCTGGATATTCTTCCCAGTGAAGGATATTTTTCTGCTAGCCGGAATCAGATAAACTGGGTTTTAAAGACCAGAGAAGCACTGTGTGTTGTGTCTTTTGCAGCATAGACCTCACAAAACCAGCTACTACCTATATTTGAATATCTGGCAGAATTGGAACGCAAAGACTCACTTATTGTCACCCAGAAACAAAACAACTTCAGGGTTCCTATTCTTTATCAAGGAGAGGGCAGATTTGGCGACAGCTAGGAAGAGTTGTCAACTTCCCTCCAAGTAAAGTGTGCTTCACAGAAAGTCAACAACAGTCAGTCAACAAGCATAATGCTGTCATTTTAGAGGAAAGCTCCTCTTGTTATTTTCACCCATTGCTCTCTTCCGTGCGGAGCGAAATCCCAGGGTGCTGCCTGGGCTTTAAAAAATGCATCTTTATTTTGCCAAAGTGATGAGTAAACTGCCCTTACCTAAACTCAGCCATGGCGTAGCATCCTCCAGAAAGAACCTGGAAAACGAAGCCAGTGACAGGGCCTATGGTGTCCACGGTCCTGTTTCCTCCACTCCCTCAGGAGAACAGCCAGAGGACCATCCTTTCCGAAATGGTGAAGCCATGTTAAAAGACTTGAAAGGGGATAGTTGAAAAGCAGCCAAGAGTCCCTCAGGGCTATGCTTCAGGGAAAGAAGTGTAGTAGGGAGAATGGGGGACTGTCATAGAACTGCCAGGAAATAGAACGTGGAAAGAAGGCACAATGCGACCTAGCATGTGAAGACAAAATTTATTCGATCATATGATACTGGACACACCATTGCCTGGTGACCACGTAAGACTAAACAGAAATATCCCTTCAGGAGTCTATGAAGATGTTTTATCACTTCTGTTATGGTCAGTAGAACCCCAAATTTATCAAGGTACCAGTTTCTCCCTTCTCTCCCTAATACAAGAATGTACCCAATAGACTATTTTAAGAAAATGTAACCTTTTGGTATAGGATGAAAATGTGAGAGACAGGAAAACATGCTGGGGAAGGGAATGTATCCCTCTGATTTATGGATAATGGATTGCTTGTGAAGGAATATGTGTAGAGTGTTTCCCCCTCACATCTTGGGTGGAGTGGAAAGGGTATTAATTGGGGTAGGGAGTTTCAGGTGTTAGTCACAGCACAAACGAAAATGAGAACTGTCCGTGTCTAGATTCAGCAGGAAGCAGGATGGTATAGTCAATCCCAATAGATGACCCCAAACAGGTACAACAGCAAGGTTGTACGTAAGTGGGGCAAAAACTAAGGTGAGGCAAATAGGATGGGGAGACATTTCGGGGACGGACAGCAATGGCAGGATGTCACTACCCCACCTACAAGAAAGACCGGGAGCAAAACAACTAGAACTAGCAAAGAATGCAGCCGCTGCTGGCCTATGCGTGGGGAAAACAGGGGAAGAACCTGCCCTCTCTCTCCTTCTGCTCTCTAAAACTGTGCGCCTCATCTACTGACAAACCCAACAAGAGGTAGCAACTGGGCATGAGATCTCCAAAGCACAGCACAAAGTTAAGGGACCCTGGAACAGGTGTGTGGCAGAAGGAGGGACTGTAGGTTAGAAGGATTAGAGCCAGGCTTGTGCACGTGGACATGTCATTGTAATCATTTATTTTTTGCTGGTAGAACCTTCTGAAAGGTTCCAACTGAGCAGAATGATCTCTCGTGGTTTTTCCATCTCAATATCATTTATGCCAACTGGCTTAAACAGAAAGGAAGTAAATAGACATTCTAATTGGCCCCGTTTTATTTGAAATAAGCACATTCAGCAACTTTGATTTTTTTTGTTTGTTTCCTTCTATTTTTATTTTTTAAAAAATGATAGATCATTTTGTCTCCACCTGCTCTCTTGTAAGAAAAGCTGCCTGTGACCAAGTTCATGTAGAAAAGCTCCTATTAATAGACAGCAGGCTTAAGCCTAGGCTCTAAAAGGTTGAGCTTTGGGTGCTACAGTTCTAACCTGGTAGAAAAATAAAACGATAAAAAAAAATGGCCCATCACACAGATTATTGACAATGTCATCGTCACGAACATGCAGTTGGTCTATTCCCTTTGCCAGAGAACACAAGAAGCAAGTGAGCGAATCCTGCCATTTTATTAAATACTTTGAGAAAACAAAAGACAAAGCAAGCTTTGCTTGGCCAGAACCAGAACATAATCCCTAGGGTCAATAACACATTTAAGTCTGGGCACCAGAGCTGACACTCACCAAAGAATGCTCTCTTCCCTGCTACCAACCTGTGAGTCTCAAAATCACGCGTCTGGGGATGCTTCAGACAAGGGTGCCCAAACACCCTTGGGAGCTAAGGAACTGAGATGAGCAGAGCTAATGTGTTTATTAACTTTAATTAATCGATTAATTAAAGTGTATGTATAAGATGCCTGAAGGAAAACGACAGAAACTTTTGAAAGGTTCTTCCCCGGGACAGGCATCACTTTATGTGAAGAATTAAGCTTCTATGTGGGGGCAAGGAAAGAGTGAACATGGGGTACCATCTCCCCCCAGCCCTTCAGCAGGCTCTTGTCTCTTCATTACTCATTGCATCCTTTGCACAGGTCCCGTGGGACACAGGTATCCACAAAGAGGATGCTGAGAAATGAAGCCGAATGACCACAGCGCCTGCTGCTGTTGCCCCTGCAGACTCAGGGCCGGGTTGCAATGCACAAGTTGGCTTGCGGTCCTGGCCCAGGGGATCCATCACTCTCATCATCTCTTATTTTCTTCAAAGCACTGTTTTCTGTGTAGAATTCAACATTCCCCAATTTCAGGAGTAATGCTTCCATTTTCAGTGACTAGGGGGTTTCTTCCAAAGCTTCACATCATCTGGATTGATAATTAGGAAAAATCTCAGAGCTAGAAGCCAAGGTGGGGTTTCTATTCTGACTCCCATCTGATCTTCATGCTCAGTGGGTATGAAATCATCCCTAAATGCATGTATCTTATGAGCAGACATCAACATTACCACTCTTTTTGTGGTGCTTAAGTCAAACGCACAGAAAGGTTGTGCCCCCAGTCCCTAGCAGCTCTGTCTCAGGTTATTTCCACAAATTTAACAAAGAGACTTAACCCCTCCAGATCATTTAGAAAGCTTAGTAGTTAAAATGGTTAAATGGAGTGGTTAATGACGTTAAGGATTTCCTGGAGCTGCTTCCGGGCTTACCATTCTGTCATTGTGCTGGTCCCAAGGCTCAGGTTCCAATCGCAACACAATTAAATTAACTTTTCCCCTCTTCAGTCTCCAAATTCTCAAGCTCGCCCTCATTTCTTAGGGAAACTTTGTCTCCTGTTTTGACCTTTCTATCCAGCTTGAAAATGAAAACGGATCAGCTCTTTTCTGCCGCTCACATAATGTTCTGTGCACTTCCTTAGGCCCACCGTCATCCGCCAAACCTGCTACATCCCCAATCCTAGATGCTGCGTCTACACCCATGTCTCAGTTTCTCAAACCACCTGTCCAGGCTCATAGTCCCTCTCTATACCGAGTGTCACATTCTCCCCTTCAGAAGTTGCTTCAAGCCTCAAGACAGGAACGGTGGCTTCCTGGGATGGCTCCATAGATGTTTGGAAACCAATTCTTCCATGTCCAGCCATTACTGTTCTCTCTTCTCTCTCTCCTCTCCCAGCTTCTTCTCTTCCCCTCCCCCATCTCTGTGCAGATAGCTGGAATTCCCAGTACAGGGATTACAATCAAACCATTTTCATAATGAAAATGTTTAAAAGATAAGGCACAGTGGCTCATTTCTGGATCGATTGCAGCAGCATAAGAAACGGTCACAGATCTGTCACAGAAATCATGGTGTTTCTCCACTTCCACATCACTTCCCAGTCAGCTCCTTTTGATTTATGGGCATCCTTGCAGATCTAGCTGTTGGGCCAGATGTTGTATGAAAAATACCAACTTCGTCTGATTGGATTGTCCAATCTGTTCCATTTGAAACCAGACAGTAGAACAGAAATGGCTAAGAACTTCAGAAAGTTTTAGGGCACGGTAGTAATTGCTAAAGGATAGTCTCTTCCTTCAGATAATATGTAGCTTGAGAGAATATGCTAAGTTCATAAATACCTGTATGAGCGAGCAGGCAGGAACGGAAGGCATTTTACTGAATCCAACAGTTAGGAAGACCCCTCCATTTTTTGGTATTCTGAAAGGTGTCGCTAGGCATCTTGCATTTTGCAGGCGTCTCTATTGCAAGCGTCCCAGTTCAAGCTCGGAAGAGGCAAACAAGCAACACAGTGCTCTGATATCAGCAGTGGGTTTTTAAAATTTTGTTTTTAATTCTATTCTGTGGGAGCCTTTAGAAAAGGGGTGTGCAGAATTTCCAAACTATTCAATCACATGTCCCCTTTAAGGGGATTTTGTAATCCCTCTACTCAAAAAGTCCTCTGTATTGTTCTCCAGGCCAGTTACAAACCACCTGCAGTATTTGTACCCTTCTCTGTCTTGCCTAACGATGCACTCCACATGTAAGGCATGGGAATGTTGTCTGTCGTGTTTACTGATTTGTTGCCAGCGTCTGGCATAAAACAATCACTCCCAAAACAGCTGTCACTGAACGAATGAATGAGGAGGTTCTCTGGAACTGCATCTTGTGTGAAGTCTTGCACATTTATCCTTTGCAGGGAAAAGCATATGGGTCTCCTTGCCAAAACTATACCCTACTCTGAAAATTAACAAGAATCATTTTAAGTGTGATGCAGAAGATGAAACAGAGCTAGTCCTTGGCATTTGCCAGAGAAATTCTGCAAATTTCAACTGGTGACTGACAGCCACACTGCACGGTGCAGGCAGGGAGAGGTGGCACACTGTACCATGGATAGGACAAGACCTTTGACAGCGATTGGGACTCTACCTCTGCCCTTGTTGCTCTGTTGGACATAGGGAGACTGTTCACTTCCCTAAGCTTTTACTCCTATAGAATAAATCTTCTATTTTGTGATTAATATATCTTAAATAAAATATTTGCAAAGCATCTGGGTACATGAAAGTTTCTCCATAGCCCTCCCTATGTCTTACTACTTCCCAGGTAGAAGTGAAAAAAGGATTTGGGAACTTCAAAAGGATCCTAAAGGGCCAAGGAGATAGCTCAGTAGCTCAGTCATATAAGTGCTTGCCTTGAAGACAGGGCCCGACCTTGATCTCCAGGCCCATGTGGTAGCACGTGCTTGAAACCAGCTTAGGGCGTTTCAAGCCACTCAGAGAGCTTATCACAGGAAACAGGGTGAATGGCACTTGAGGAATGACACCCAAGGCTGACTTTCATGCGTGTGCATCTGCACGTGTACATGCAGACACACACACACACACACACACACACACACACACACACAAGAACACATGTAGATAATGATCAAAGACATGTGAGAAGGACAAGGGCAGGAGAAAAGTTGAGGTCACATGAACTCCAGTTGCCTCAAGTGGCGGTTACTGTAAAAAGGTGACTTTAGTTCACCCCAATCTTGACAGCCCCCATTCAAAATGATAGTCTCTTACAGAGTGTGGTGTAGATGATACCTAGAAAACAGTTCTAAGTAGCTCTGTCCATGGGGGTGGGGTGGGAGACAAGACGGCTTTGCTGAGGGAAGGCGACTGACAGAGAGGAAGGAGTAGCTAACACAATGTTGGGCGTTGGAGGGATCATGCCATTCTCGCCCTCACAGATTTGTTCTGTGGGACTGTTTATGAGGGCATCAACACTTGCTTTACCCACGGTCTTTTCTAGGAAAAAGAAAATCTGGTGTGGATTTAGAGTTCAGTAAGAAGGCTTTTCCTTCTCTTGAAATATAAATAAGGCATAAAATTCTAGACTGAAAGGGGATCTTTTGTTCTTCTCATTACCAGTCATGTGGATGGCTTTGCCAAAAAAAAACCTAAATAAAATAAATAATAAATAAAGGCACAATGGCCTGACTTTTGTAAACCAATACACAGTGTTTCTCTCGTAGTTTAAGTTGCACTTTTAAAATGAGCCAAATGACCATCCTGGCAGATGGCGGGAACAGATAGCATGCTCATCAGCTGATGACACTGTAGACGCTCATGAATTAAGGATGATGTGGGAATTCGGAATGCACTTATTCAAGGCAAAGCCTTACTTTAAAGGAGAGCAGAGTCTTGGGAACATTCATCCTTAGACTTATGGATGTGTCTGTTAGGGATGCTCAGTGCACCCCAGCGAGACTGGCATCCTAGGCGACATCTCTTATTGTTGCTGTGTTGCTGTTCTTCATAGAATTCTGCAGTCCCCCTAAAATTAACCAAGCAGCACAGGGGTAGAGTGGAGGAGTGATTGTAGAAACTGAGAGGGCTACAGACAGACCACGAAGCAGAATGAGATTCATGGCCACTGGCCTCACAGATCGGTCATTCCATTCCAGCTCAGAAGCAAACCTTGACAGACATGAAGACGTTGTTTAGAAATGCTTTGAACAGAAAAATTGCATGTGTGTATGAACAAAACTTAAAAGCACTAATATAAAGGAGCAATGAGGCCACTGCAGTCTGCTCTTCTAAGCCAAGCATCCATACACACGTAACTGTGTGTTGAACTCATTCCTTCTCCAATCTCCCTTCTCTTTTACCTCACTCCATCCACCCTTCACGTTAGTTCCCTTTGCCCCTCCATCCAGTTTCACTTGATATTAATGCCATATATATAATTTTACCTATCTATTAAAAAATCTAGGAACCACCAAATGCCAGAAAACATGATATTTATCTGAGTCTGACTGAATTCATTTATTATAATTATTTTCCATGACATCCATTTTATCTGAAAAAATAACAGTGTTGTTCTTCCCCATGCTGGAGAAACCCACGGTGTGCATTTGCTCCATTTTCCTTATCCATTTCTCTATTGCTAACCTAGGCTGGTTCTGCAACTATGAACAGTGCTGCAGTAAGCATAGATGTGCAGGATTTTTAACTTGACACATTTGGCTTGGAATCTTTTGAAGAAATATAAAGGAGTATTGTATACTACTGAGTCTAATGGAATATCTATGGCTAATTTTTGTTTTATGGGTCTTTTTCTTAAAATCCTCCAGATTGGCTTCCACGGTATCTAGACTAGTTTTTATTCCCACCAGCAGTATACAGGGTTTGATGAGATAAACAGGCACACATTTGCCTAAAAGTCCTTATTGATGCTCTGCCACTTACTGCTTTGGAAGTTGTTGGTCAGGCTGTGTGTGCTGTTTTCGACAGGTAGCAAGGAGTACGGATTGAGACGGACAATCTCTAGATTTAGGAATTAGACTCTTCTGGGTTGTATTGAAAAAATTGCATAATAAAACCAAATTAAGTTATTTCCTAAAATACATGGCAATTTCCAATATCTCTAACAAACTGCATCAAGAAAAGAATTGCTGGTTGTCTTCCTAAAGGCAAATTTAGCAAATCCCAATCCAACATTAACTCTCTACTTTGCATTAACTTCATCTTCTCTCTCTTACTGTCTTGATCTGCTGACGAGCCCTTGTGTTTCAAATGATGCATGATACAGAAAGACAGAACATCGCTTTCA
The DNA here is from genome assembly GCF_903992535.2 of Arvicola amphibius. NCBI lineage: Eukaryota > Metazoa > Chordata > Mammalia > Rodentia > Cricetidae > Arvicola > Arvicola amphibius. The sequence continues at coordinate 105,783,898 of NC_052055.2, read as the reverse complement.
GCTTGCAGACCTGTTCGTGTCACATGCAGATGACAATATCACAAAGCGTGCCTTCTTAGTGCTGCCAAGCATTGTGAGATGGGTGAATCCTCCTTGACAGTTTGCAAAGCACAAGGCTACTTTGCAAGTATTGTATGAGTTCAGTGGAGTCGTTCGCGTTCACCAGCTCAGCAGCATAAAAGCAACACATAGCATTGTAATCAGTGCTCAAGACTGGAGTCCTTTGTCTTTTTTACTTTGAAAAATTAAATGTCCTATATCCTAGGCCCTCACTGGTCAAACTAGAACAATAACAGTCCCTATCCCACAAACGGTACTATGAGAAAAGGGCCGCATCATGTGTGAGACTCCAAGACTGCTAAGACCCTGGCATTGAGGCAGGAAAAAAGCCATTCTGTTTATGAACTACATAAAATTTTCTATTTCCACTCAGAGCTTAGTGAAAAATAAGTATCTGAAAGAATCAATTATGCCTTGGGGTGTAGCTCACCACTAGAGCACTTGCCCAGCACTCACCTCAGAGTCACGTGTTCGGTCTTCAGCACCACACACATGCACGCACACACACACACACACACACACACACACACAGTGAGAGAGAGAGAGAGAGAGAGAGAGAGAGAGAGAAATCATTATAATCATCATTATCATCAATTGAATTAATCTTTTGTATAGGTACAGTTTCAGTATAATACAGCTAACCCATAAAGACTCCTTATCTGAAGGGGTAGAGTATAAATTTATTACGTCATAACTTTTTAAAATATATCATCGTTTATCTCTTTAAAGAACTCGTACACAATTGAGTTCTTTCAAATATACAAAGTAGGTTTTTTTTTTTTTTTCCGTGAAGTCTGTAGCGTTTTATGGAAAGAAATAATTACAGTTAGGCACCTGAGTGATGGGAGATTGTCACCAAGGCCAACTGTGGAAAGGTCTCAGTGGAAAAGAAATGTTTCAAGGTGGAGATAAAGTAGAGATAGCAATTAGCAATAGGAGAAAAGAAGCACTGCCCTGTTCACTAACCGAAGAGTGAAGCCCAAGCATGAGGTCCTCAATAATTAACCACGTGTGCAGAACCAGTTAAAAGAAAAGCAGCAGGAGTCGGCACTAGCATCTCCACACCCATGGTACCCTACACAGAATGTGTAGTTCATACCTAGATCTTCCCCTATGCATTCCTTATTTTGCATCTACTTCTGACCCAAAAGCTTTGGAGGAAAATAGAAACAGCTTTCTTGACAAAAATAAGAATTAGTCATTCCTTTAACATATTAAAAACTTTTGAAGAAACCTTTAAAAAATATGAAGAACATTCTAAAGTAATCCATAACAATAAATGTGCCAAGAGAAAAAATTTGTCTGTTGTACATGTGAATTACTAATCTAATCTAGCACTTACGAACCGTGTTATTAAGGAATAGTGGGCATAATAAGTTCTGAACATATGAACTCCTAGATAAGGTGCAGTATGCCCTCCTAAAATGTTCTATTCTGTAGTCATTAGCTAAATGGGTTCTTCAAGGGAAGGAAACTGTTCTATTAGAACTACAGCATCAAACATTGAGGGATGGTATTTGGTAAGCTGATGTTTGATAGCTGCTGAACTATTTCCCTTCCTCCTACATAAAAGGACAAGACAATACTGAAGACAAGAAAACGTACACCCTGAGAGTGAGTTACCCCTCAGAGGCAGCTCTTTGTCTCATGACCGCTGAGGCTGAAAGAGCCCATCTGTTTCCTAGAGAAACTTGCCAATAACACCCCTAAGATGTATTAGCGCTTTAGGATCCCAGAGAACCATTCCAACCGCAGTCAGGTAAGAGTGCTACTAGCTATGGGTTCTGCTATAATGCTAAAGTTTCCAAGCACAACAAGACACAACTATTTGTCTCGTGTTAAAAGAAGAAATGTGGCTCTTTAAACAATCACAGGTCTCCTAAGGACCTCCATACCCCATAGTGTGGACAACACCGTGGTGCTGTATGCGTACTGTAGAAACACTTTACCGAAACATGGAAGATCTCAATATGCAAGAGTCAGTAACAACCTACCTCAGGATATCCCCCAAACAAAACTATACCAAACACACATGCACGTATACATGCACACACATACACATGCACACACACTTTGAAGGGCATCCACTCAGGAGCCCTGGACCACAGCAGATGCAATTACACCAAAGAATCTCTAAGAGTGCGCACTCTCTGTCAGTCCTAAGCAGAACTCTCAGAATCCCCTCTCAGCCATCCCCCTACAGGGCAGCACTTTGCACTTCATCTTCCAGCGCTAACACTTAGGGAGACTGATGAGTATTTGCTGAACATGAGTCAGGTTTTTCTCCGTGGAGAGCAGGCCCTTAACAATTATTCTTTCCTCCCAAGTCAGGAGAGATGAGGTAATATTTGAGTGCTGTGAGCTGAAAGCCAGAAATAAATTTCTCATTATAAAACCCACAAGGTCTATACAAACAAAACAAAAACAAAAACTTTATTTTTTCCGAGACAGGGTATCTCTGTAAACTTTTAATAGGGTAAGTTTTAGTACCTATTTCACAGGAAATTCTAACCATGTCCAAAACACTGCAGGTATGGACTGTGGAGGCTTAGACACAGTGACCTGAATATCTATCGGGTATAACCAGATCTGCATCTGAATGAGTCTACTTTCACACCAGGTCAGGTTAGAAAGCCAGTCTTTTTCCTTTTCTTGTCCCTAAGCAAATCCAAAAGAACAGAAGAGAAGGAGACTTCGGAAGACAGTCTGGCCTAAATTGCTATATATGTAGTCCTTTTTCTTGATGGTCTTGTGTGCGTGTGTGTGTGCATGCGTGTGTGTGTGTGTGTATGTGTACATGTGTGTGTATATGTGCATGTGTACGTGTACGTGTTTGTGTGTGTCCACATGTGTGTGCATGTACAAGTGTGTGTGTGTGTGTGTGTGTGTGTGTGTGTGTATGTGTGTACATGGGTATGAAACCAGAGGTTGACTAGTTGACTTCAGGTGTCTTCCACTATCACTCTACTCTCTTATATTTTGTGACATCATGTCTCATTGAACCCAGAGTTTACTAATCTGCTGTCTAGAGAGATCCCCGATCTCTTGTCTCTGCTTTGCTCTTCTAGTACTAACATTATGGATGTGTAAAGCCTCACTTCGTTTTTGCATGAAATCTGAACAGCTAAAATCAGGTCTTAATACTTGGCCAACAGGCATTTTACCAACAGAACCATCTTTCCAGGTACCTGGTCCTTTTTTTATTAATAATAGAAATAACGAGATAAGAAGCCAAGCACAGAAAGTCTGTCAAACAAATAAAATAAAACATGGCTTTGTATTATAGTTTTTGTTTGTTTGTTTTGGCTTAGTTTTTTTTTAGTATGCTAAGATTCCAAGTGTCTCTTCACTGAACTTTCTGTCACTACATGGGACACAGCAATGAAAAAATAAAAACAAGCGCAGGCACAGATGTTACAAGAAGCATAAAACCAGGTTGAAATTCCACATACACTCCTTAACGGGAGGGGATTGTACCAACTAGTGGACTTCCTTAAGTCAGCAAACAAAGACTGAATTTCTCCCGTTAGAAGATTGCTGTAGGGAAGACACTAACTTGTAGTGATGAGGCGAGCAGACCTGCTTTTCATCCCACCCAGCTCCTGCACGGCTAGCTTTACACCCAAAATAACAACACACAAATTGTATTCATTTAGACACTGCCTGGCCCATTAGTTCTAGCCTCTTATTGGCTAACTCTCACATCTTGATTAACCCATTTTTAATAATCTGTATAACACCACGAGGTGGTGGCTTACCGGGGAAATTCTAACCTACATCCATCTTGGGGATGGAGCTTCATGGCGTCTGCCTGACTCTACTTTCTTTCTCCCAGCATTCTGTTCGGTCTACTCCGCCTATCTAAGCTGCTGTCCTATCAAAAGGCCAAGGCAGTTTTTTTATTAACCAATGAAAGTAACACATACACAGAAGATTATCCCACATCACTAACTAGAACATTTCTTAACGAAGATCTCAGGACATGATGATGATCTACATCATCACTGTGTAGGTGTGAACAAGCAAGGCTGTGAACCACCCTTTCTCCATGAAGCACTAGTATTTGTACACATGCAGTAGGAAGCTTGCTGCCAGTGTGATTTATTTTATTGACAAGGGACTCCGTCATCTCTACCAATGCATTTACATCAGGTGCTTTACTTCTTCCAGGATTTTTGGCCCAAGCCATTTTTTATCTGCAAGGTCAGAACATGTGCTATGGGTTTAAAATGCTGTGATGTACACCGGTATATTTTATCCTGCCAATATCTGCTTTAGGACTCGGAAATAAGTGCAATTATTTTCCTCCTCCTGACCCGGATGACTTCTGGACATTTTCTTAACTGCCTTTGAAGCTATGCTCTGCATTGTCTTGTTTCTACCTGCCACTGGGCATCTAAGCTTTGTCTCCTGTTGTGTACCTCTTGCCTTATTTACTGCCCTCTTGAGATTGAAGACAATTTATTGTGATTCCCCACTGCACTTGGGAGAATGCGGGCTTATGTCTTTCACAGCATGTACTGTTCTTCCTTCTTATTTTCTTCAGAGCCTGTTCAAACGTTCTTATAAAGTATGCATTATCTTACATCATAGTCCGGTCATTTAAAAAGGTTAACTCTGAGGGGGAGTCAGTGAAGTGCTGGCCTTGCAAGCAGGAGGACCACAGGGCTGTGAGCCTTCATCCAAAGAAGCTGAGTGTGGTAACATGTGCTCAGAATCTGGAGCATGGGGAAAGCAGAGGCAAGCAGATACCTGGGGCTCAGTTGCGAGCCAGTTCAGCCTATGTGGAGAGTCTGTGTGAGAGGAAAAATACAGGAGGACAGAGCCCAAGGAACAGCACCTAAGGTTGTCCAGTGACTTCCATCCATGAACACATACACACACACACACACACACACACACACACACAGGCAAGACAGTAGAAAGAAGTAAGGATATGTCAGAAACATTGACATTAAAAAATAAGTCAAGCATAGAAAAAGCCATCGTGAGTGAGGTTACCCTAGACCCGAAAAGACAAATATAATATGTACTCACTCATAAGTAATAACAGACATAAAGCAAAGGACAACCAGCCTATAGGCCACAACCCCAGAGAACCTCGGTAACATAGAGGACTCTAAGAAAAGACTTACATGAATCTGCCTAGGAAGGGGAAAAAAAAGACAAGATCTCCTGTGTAAATTGGGAGAATGGAGGGCAGGGAGAGGGTGGGAGAGGAGGGAGGAGGGTGCAAGGGGAATGTGGAAAATATATAGCACATTTCTGTCCAAGCAATTAAAATGAGAAAGATTTAATAAAAAGATAAGTCAAGCATATGTACTTTATAATCTTATATAAAATGAGGTTATAATAAAAGATTTGATGGTTAGTAGTAGTTATTTTTTAATTTTTTTATTGATTTTTATTGAGCTCTACATTTTTCTCCGCTCCCCTCCCTGCCTCCCTCCTCCACTTCTGCCCACCCCCATGGTCCCCACGCTCCCAGTTCATTCAGGAGAGCTGGCCTTTTTCTCGTAGTAGGTTATTTTTAATTATTCAAAATAGTTTTGTTTTCTGCAACCATTCAAGTGAAGGAATCACCTAGAATTCTGATAAATGTGCAGGATGTCAGTTTCCAGTTTGAGTGACATGGTACTGAGTATAGATACTGATACATAACTTCAGCTTTAGAAACCTGATAATTACTAAGAAAAAGTTTCATTGATATCCACTATACTCATTCTTCTTTTAATATAATGCTGATTTTGATATAATAATGAATTTCTACTAATTTCTATTAACAGGTGACAATAAATATTTGCATTAGATTAAAAATAAGTTATCTTTAAGCATGGAGGCATTCATTCCACAATAACTAAACTTTCAATAACCAAGGAATTCTATATGGAAGATTTTTAAGTTTCTTTAAATCTACTTTAATGACATTTAAAACAAAAACATATAATTTACATCATAATGCTAAAGTTCTAAATCATATATCTTTTAAAATAATCATAGCTCATATTAGTTGCTTACTCATTTATTTTTAATCAGTCTTATTGAGTTAAACTTTTCATCAAAACAAATGCACAGACTTGAGATGTCTGGTTTAATAGGGGGATTTCCTGCTGTCTGTGTGGTGTGTGTTTCTATGGTTTGGTCTTTTAAAGATTTATTTACTTATCATATATACTGTGTTCTGCCTGAATGTATTCCTCCAGGCCAGAAGAGGGTACCAGAGCTCATTACAAATGGTTATGAGCCACCATGTAAGTGCTGGAAATTGAACTCAGGACCTTGAAAGAACAACCAGTGCTCTTAACCTCTGAGCCATCTCTCCAGCTCTTAGGGTTTGGTCTTTTGAGACAAGTTCTCACGCAGTACCTGCACTGACCTGAAACTCACTATATTGCCATCTAATTTTGGATTGGATTGAACTACCAATCCTCTTGTCTATGGCTTCTGAGTGACTACCACAACACCCATATGTCAAGTAGGTTGTTATAGTGGTGCCCACCAGGGTAACCATGATATAAATCAAGTTATAAAAAAAATCAGTCATCAGGAAAGTTGGACTGTGCCCCTATGTGGTGTCTCCTCACTTCCATGTCAGTGGACCACTAGATCACCGTAGATTGTGTCCTATTGGACTCAGTACAATGGAATCTTCAATGTAGTATTTGAGCATTTGTTTTCTTTTGTGTGAAACAACACAAACACCATTCTTGATTCAAGGTTTGTGATGACTTGTTTGATAGGGCTTCTTCTTCTTCTTCTTTCTTCTTCTTCTTCTTTTCTTCTTCTTCTTTCTTCTTCTTCTTCTTCTTCTTCTTCTTCTTCTTCTTCTTCTTCTTCTTCTTCTTCTTCTTCTTTGGTGGGGGGTTTAACCTGAGAGTAGGTTGCTCTACCCATGCAGTAAACCAGACCAAGTCGAATTAAAAAGACCAGGTTTACTGGGTCAAACACTATTGGGTGACTCACTAACCCTCACCTGAGGTGAGATGTGGTAAGGGAGGAGAAATCACATAGCCCATCTAAAAACAGGGGGTGGGAGGCTTAACTACCCTGTGGGTGAGGTGAGTTGTGAGCTTCAGGGCAGGAGCCTGGACATTTGGAGGTCTTTCTGAGAAGGGCAGGGTTTGGAATGGGGAGAAGTGGGACCGAGACAGAGTTTCCAGTCAGACATTGCTCTGAAGATTAAGTTGTTGCATAAGAAAATTGAGGGGTATGCAAACTGTCATTGTTTATACTATATAGAGCAATATACCACTGCATAGCCATCTCTAAGATCTTGGTTTGTTTGTTACTCGCTGGTAGATATTTAGCCTGTCTCCTGTTTGTGATAGCTGTGCATAAAGCTGCTTTAGCATCCATACATAAGACCATTGATGTATACTTCACTTTCTCCTATGTAAGTATTTACATAGAGGCTGATGGTTCACAGTGTTGATGTGTATCAAGCTCCTTTTCCTAAATTCCCATCACTACATATTAGTTCCACTGACTCACATGACCCACAGAACTGAATATGCACTTTTTGTTTCCGTATTATTATTTTTTTAATGATGCGATTTGGAAGGATAGCGTACTAAGACTGGAATGTCAATCAGTGCTTCTTGGGGTTGGTGAAAATGAAGCCGGGACCAGGCATGATGGTGTGGTTCTATATTTCCATCATTCATGACGCAGAGGCAAGGGGCTAGTGAGATCAAGGGAACAATTTCTCAAATAAAAAACAGAAAGTGAAAGGGTGACAGGCAGGTTTCTATGGTATAATGATTTCTGGGAGATCTTTATGAATATTTGGCTGCATTCTATGGAGGCATTAAATATTAAAATATGACCTGTTATAGACTTTATCCCCATTTTTTGATTCTGTGAGTCTGAGCCAATCGAGTAACAAAGAGTTGGCTCCATGGCATGCATATATTGCTTGTGATCAATGGTGGCTTTGTGTCGGTTCATCTATTGGAATATCTTATGTTTTCCATTAAAGTTTCAGCCAAGTTCGCATTACCTGTGGGATGGACAGATGTTCTCTTAAACTGTATCTTCTCTATTCTTGACAGTTTCCTCCATAAGTAGGTGACTCATCATCTCTAAGTAGACACAGAACATTTCCTTCTACGGTCAATCCTTATCAAAGTCTACTCAGGAAAAGGGGTAAATCTTATGAATGATAGAACAATATTTGCTTAACATCCTTCAGAAATCCAAAACCTGAATTCTCTGTAATGTAAATATGTTCCCTTACTCAACTCTTCTGGGTCTTCTATATGTTTAAAACACAAATGAAAGACCAATAAAGATGTTGTCTGGTCTGTGGAAACTGTGTTGGAAGCTGACCTGTTCCGTGCTGCCGTAAACATTTTCCAGTCAAAAGACCTTTTAGACATTATAAATATTGAGTTAAAATGTATAACACTGGAAAATAAACAACACGGCGTTGGGAACTATAAAAATAAAGTATGGCTGCCAACCTTGAGGATCAAGGAAACGGACATAGCAAGGAAGTGTTTCAGTTGACATCCCAAGCCGACAAACTTATAAGACAGAATGGCCCTGGGTTTTAGAAGCCTTCTTTCCATTTTCCTCATTACTGTCTTGAGTATTATCTTCATCACGCTTTTCTACAGATCATTCCACATGACATTGTTGTGATGATACTATCTCTTACTTTAAAAAATCTAAAATCAATTCCCCAAAGGAAAACGATCAAATGCTTCTGTTATTTTCACCTTCCTCAATCTGAATCAAATTTACTTTTCTAGTTTTCATTATTATTTATATTATATTTATTTTCATTACTTCACTGCCTCCCTGATCCATTCACTTTCTGCTATATATTTTTCCTTATCATTCATTTCATTAAGAAATAACCTTTAAATCTCAAGTAAATGATTGACATGGTGTAGGAGGCATCACAGGTCTCTTAGCAGAATCTGTAATTGTATTTGTTTTGTTTTGAAGACAATGACTTCTAAAATAATTATGCTGATGATTAGTTGGTTATTTCGTTGTTGAATCAAAATTGAAATTTTTATTATTGAGAAGTATTGGGAATTTCGAGTGAAATTTGATGTAGCTTCTATGTCCTCAGGCTTTTGAGAGAATTGACCAAGAGCTGGTCCATTGCCTATGTCGGTAATCTCATATTCACTAATGTGAAGACACATCACAAACTTCAAATGGTGGGATTTGCTTTAGGGACTGTATGTGTATATATATATATATATATATATATATATATATATATATATATATATATATATATCTTGTGATACGATCCAGAGCCAATGTTTAGCAATCATACTTTAAGCACTACAAACAGGACCTTAGATCAAAGCCTACAGGGAAAGAAAAAACTTAATGTTTGCTGTCAAATGTAGATAAGAAAGGTAGAAACATTTAGCATTCATTTCTAACTGGAGAGTATCTGAATTACCTTAAATCTACATATGTTAACAAGAAATTTCATTGCAATTAAGGAAAGCACAGATATCTATCATTAACTGATGAAGTCATCAATTTTTGCCATGACCAATACTAAACAAAGTAGAATTCTCTTTCTGTTCTCTGGAGAGTTGCTGTCTAGAAATCCTATATGCCTCTCACTGAAATTAGGTTAGGTCAAATTCTATAACTGCCTGCATACATGATTGCTTACATTTTAGTTAGAAACTACACTGAGCAGTTCATTAAACATTGTTGCTTAGTATGTCTGAAGCCAACCTATGTTTTAGGAAAACTGACACATAGACAGTAAAACGAGGAGTCTGAAACCCGGAAGTATGGGATAACCCAGATTGTGTAACAAACCCACGCTTCTGCATGACATCACTTGGCATACAAATTTGCACTAACATGCAGAATATATGATGTAGTAGACCACATGGGCTGCTCTTCAGTGGGTATAAGGTTTTAATTCTGCATGGTACACTCTGGACACCTACTTCTGCACAACTTTATATCCATAACTTAATGTAGAATTGTACATTTATAATATTTGATGGAGTAGATCTCATGCTAAGTGTTCTCACCATTGAAATAAGGATGGGAGAGATTTTCAATCTTAATTCACAATTAAGAAAAGTGGGGTTTTACTGGGTGTAGGGGCGCACACCTTTAATCCTAGCACTCGGGAGGCAGAGGCAGGCGAATCACTCTAAGTTTGGAGCCAACCTAGGATATATATGGAGTTCCAGGTCAGCCAGAACTACATAGATGCTACTCCATAAAGAAAAAAAAAAAAAGAAAAGAAAAGAAATTTGGAAAGTTTCATGACTGAATTTACTAAACTCACAACACTATTTCATAAAAGATTTTTTTTTTAATTTTATGGTTGTTTGAGAACAGGGTCTGTTACATAGACCAGATTTACCTCAAATTTTCTATGAAGTCCAGCATTTAAAATTATAATCAAATTACTTCATCGTCACAAGAGCTTGCTTACAGGCATGTGGCTGCCATATTCATCCAGCTTTTTTTATAGAATAACTGTTCTCCTTTGACAATCTTATACACATAAATAATACATCTTGATTGCATATGCCATAGCTCACTTTACCCAGGAACACCCAACACTGCCCCCGCTTCTCCCTCCGTGTCCCTCTCTTTTCACTGAAGCAATTTATGGTTGGAAATGTTGTATAGATACTATATTTGCATCATTTCTTCAGTTCTCTCTCTTCTAACTCCTCTGTTCCTCCTTAAATTCATGACCTCTTTTTCTAAAATTATTGGCGCACGCGCGCGCGCGCACACACACACACACACACACACACACACGAGTTCATTTAGGGTTGTTCTTATGTACATTGGATTAGGGCTCACCACTTGGGAATGGATAATCTATCAGGAATCTCTTGCTGGGGAAAAGTGGTTCTCCCTCCCTCAGAGGTCACTGACTGCCCACATTCCTACACTGCATCAACTAAGAAGTAGTGTGTGGGGCTGGAGAGGTGGCTCAGTGGGTAAGAGTGCTTACTTTGCAAGCATGGGGACATGGGCTTGGGTCCCATTTTCCAACTGAAAAAAAAATGACAAGCATAGCTGTACTGGAGCCTGTAACTCCAGAGATGTGGGGTGGGGGAGTGGGATCAGAGACAGAAAGGTTCCTAGGGCTTATTGTTTGCTAGCCTAGATTCAGGCTCAGTGAAAAACCCTGTCTCAAATGAATAAAACAAAAAGGTGTTGAATAGTATCCCTAACATCCTCCTCTGGCCTCTTTCCAGGGTGTTCACATAGACATCTACACCACACATGTTTATATTCTCCTTCACATATACCGCATAAACACACACACGCAGATACACACACACACACACAGTAGCACAAGAACTGATATCGATACACATAACCAACACTAAAATCATTCCTTATTCTGACTTAAGAACTTTATTTTATGTGAAGTTCACAGAGTCTAATAAAAATCCTTTGTTAAAAAGCTATGTGTTCGATATATTTTTCTTAAATAGCACTTTTGAAACTGAACATTTACTAAGAAAAACATATTAAGTGGTCACTATGATTTTCTAGTAGGTTCTGCATAGCATTAAGACACGCAATAAAGGTGTTTTCCTTTCTGTACAGCTTATCTTTACACTAAAGCAATGAAAAATTTGCTCCAACAGAAGTTTCCACTCGGAGGGGGAAAAAAATCTGTGTCCATAATCCATACTGAGACATTAGCTTGCTGGTTGCTAAAAGACTTTGTCATCCTCTGGTCATGTGACCTAGTGAGAAAGAAACTCCTTGAAAAGCAGCACTGAGCCCTGGATTTTGAAGAGCCAGACTGAAAAAATGAGGAATCCAGGCAGAAATTCTGGTTTGGTTTGGTCTGGTTTGGTTTGGTCTGGTCTGGTCTGGTCTGGTCTGGTCTGGTCTGGTCTGGTTTGGTTTGGTTTGGTTTGGTTTGGTTTGGTTTTCGTGGCTTTCATGGGGCACTGGTGGAGCAGTAGGTGGCTCCTATTGGGTTGTTATGCTTCTCTGGGCAAAAGAAAAAAGAAAAAAAGAAAAAAAGAACACACCATTATAGCAGGATAGCGGGGCCTGTTTTTGTCTTTTTTTCACCTGAGGTTTGAAAAGTCTTAAGAGGACTCAATGTGTGTTCTGGTGACGTACCGCACGAGGAAGCATTTCCCATCTGAACCAGAAAGGCAGACAGAAATTACAGGGGCAGGCCAGGTTTGACTGAACTGTTAGAGCCAACAATCAGTCTTCCTGTCACTCTGGCAAAGAAGATGATTGCTAATTTCATGGCCACTATTGCTCTTGTCTGTCCCACAAAGTGGGTATACTACAAGACAACCAGAGCAAGAGTTGCACGCAGCCTGGGTGAGGAAATGCTTGCTGTCTGCTCACTGGGTTAGTAGAAAGCCACGTTGAGAAACCCCCTTCTGGCTCCCACAGAGGAAAGAGAACCCCAGCATCGCTACAGCTGTCACCAGCCTTTCCTATTTCCTAAGCAGACATCAGAATTGAATGAGAACCAAAACTATGGAGACCGTCCTATCCACCTGTGACTAAATGAGCCAAATGAATAGCAAGAAGACAGATGGCCCTGGAGTTAATGAGAATCTCACAAGCCCACGACGCTGCAGAAAAAAAAAATGTTGCCACCTTGGTGTTCAGTACAGAGGTATCCAACTGAACCCCGCCCCCCAACAGCTTTTCTTCAACGTGACAACAGTTGATCTCATGAGGGGCATTCTCAGAGAACAGCTCGGGTGGCAGGGTGTTCAAGACAGTCTTGGATTTTCCACAGCCTAGCATTGCTAGGACTCCTTGAACATCAGAACTTCTCAGAATTGATTCCCAGCATCCCTAGTTTGTCTAGCCATAATCAATAATCAATATAGAGAGTCCCGAACTTGAATCACTACACTGAATCACATTGATAGGCGTTTTCTCTTTCTCTTCATTTGTATCTCTAACTCTCAGTCTGATGAGCTCCCCCTGCTCTAGCCCTGCATCTGCTCACCCAGGCATGCACTTCATGGATTTGCATCCCTTTGAATTGCCACTGACCATATGAATTACATTCCCTGGCTCCCATTTCTATCCTTTTTTGGCAGCTTGACCTCAATTCCTTTCTTCTCCTCCTCATTTACAGCATATCTCTGTTGCAATTCTGGCCAACTTCCATAGCATAACATTTTCTTCCTGCTGTAGCCAAATCAAAACCTGCAGCTGTTTTAATATGGCATCTGTGGTTAATTTTGGGTTCAATATTGCACATCCTGAATGACGGTAATGTCCGGTGCTGGTGCAATATTATGCAAGATTTAAGATAGATGGAAACCTTTCAGCTCACTGCAAACCAACACGCTGTGCATGTGGTAAGAGCTGCAATACACAGGACCATGCAAAGACACTCCAGGAACGTCCAGCACCCTAGGAAGGGAGAACACTATATTCACTTGCTACCTCAGTCTCCTGGAATTTTTTTTATCACTTTCTTGCTCCTGAAGTGGCATCAAAAGAACAAAAGGAAGAAGAAACTCGCAAGAATATGCCTAAAGTTGTCTATTGGGCTCAGCAATCTATTCATTTTTTTTAGATAATGTGATTGCACTTGGTTACTTCTGACATTTTGAGGACAATTCCTTCTATCTTAAGTGATGAGACAAGGGGATACATGAGCATTGTTTTAAATAGATGGGAACTTGGTGAAAAAAAAGAATAAAGCCTCCTCTATACGAGGGATAAACTTCTCTTCCATGGTCCCTGAGAACATAGCTGGGGGGAAGCGACAGAGCCGGGCCCAGCTTGTAAGATCCACTTCTGCTTTTAAGGGTAATGTATGATCATAATTTATCAGGGGTTGGCAAGAAACATAAAATGTTGTCTTAGAGATGAAAGAGGTAAACTCTGAAGGTTCACCTTGTGAGGTTATAAAAGGTAAAATGAAAGAGATCAGTGACTAGACAAGGCCAGATGAAGTCAAACAAGCTGAGGGAGAAAGGAGAAGGTGAGAGAAAGGAGAAGGAGTGCATAGATTAAAATGTCAAACGAGAGGTATAAATGGAGGCTTGCTGTCCCAGGAAGACGTCCTGAGGACATCAGGGACCTTGAGGAAGAGGCTAACGTCCTTCAGCTGACCTGGATGGGAGCAGAGATGGAAGGAAGGCAGGCGTAGGACCCCAGGGAGACAATGCAAGCTACATCTCAAACAGGCTGTCTGCAAAGGACTGGAGCCTTCCAGCTCCGGCTGCGCCTTGGCTCAGGCAGTGCTAAAGGAAGTGCACTAATGAGCACAAGGGCCTGGTGCCTGAAGCAGCGACTGCAGAGTTCACCAGTCAGGCCCGGCTTTTTCATTTCATAAATCAATTACAACATGTTATATTGATTTCACCAGGCCAGCATGACTTAAAAAGTTAATGAGCAAAATATTTTTTTATGATTTTTTTCAAAACACTGCAGTGTCTACAGAGTAATGCACTCTGCAGTGAGACAAATGGATGCTTTGGCTGCGGTGGACTTCATTCCGATCCAAGCTCCTTCTGTGTGCTTCATCTCAGCACCAGAAGAGAGTCTGGACCTGGCAAGATTCCCTGGCACTTTATGCCAATGAATTCTCTTCCTGGTGACTGAACCGGGGGCATCCCCAGCTCATGTATCTGTGTTTCAGCTCCAGTGGGTTTCATATAGGTGGCAAGCCCCCCCCCCCCAATGGAAGAAGAGAGAGAGAGGGGTGGGAGACCCTCCTGACATGGTGTATGACGGGCTGCATTGGTGAGGGTGGTCTTGAGGAGTGTTGTAGCACTCTCCTGAGACGCCGGAACATTTCGTTTGGATGATTCCAATTGTAAGAAAATGCTAAGGGCTCCATTCTGTCAATCAATCTCCGACCCAAAGCAGAAACAGAAACACATCTCAAGCAGAGGAGAGCACGGGTGGAGTAGCAGGGCTGCAGCACGTTGGTCTGTGTTTTCAGAGAAGGCAAAGGGGAAAATAAAGTTGAACGATTAATAGTAGAATAGTAATATATAACAAATGCAGGGCACATTATAATTTTAGGAGTGTCTACACCAGCATACAGTGGTAACAGAAATGGAAACTTTGTATCGACTGACTTATCTGTTTTAAGTACTGACACAGGAGGCTCGGCACACGTCCTGTTAGATAGATGGAAGTAATTAAGTTCTCCCTGCCTGGGAAAACTCTAGAAAAAAACTCCATGATGGTACTATAGAATCTTTTTATTGGTTTGGTTGGTTAGGTTGCTGTTTGTTTGTTTGTTTTTTAGTTTTCCTATCAGGAATACAGTACCCTTCACTTGATGACACTATTTATGAATGGTTTTACTCTTTTTCTTATAACAATATTTGGATTATCAAGACAACTTGTTGCTTCCCTTTCTTTCGCTATATTGACTTTTGGATTGAGTTTTAATTAACTTGCCTTTTTCTACAAGTATACGTTTCCTCCATATTTACACACACACACACACACACACACACACACACACAAGGGAGTGCTAAGTGGATGTTGTCTCTCTTAGTCCTCTCAAGGTATAATTTGGAAGCAGAACCTATGCTGTCTAGAGAAATGTGATTTCAATTCACAAAAGGACAAAATGCATAATGGGAACAGCAAGTCCCTCCATATATTCTGCCTCCTCTGCTATCATTCTTTGTTTTCATAGAAACAGGCATGAGAGATGGGGTTAAACTATATTTAAATGCTCCGTGGGAAAATGGTGGGAGGTAAAGAGAGAGAAAGATAGATACAGCTATTTCAAATCCGAAAGTGTGTGCCAGTGATAAAGGCTGTGAAGGAGAAGCAACTTCAGCCATAGTCTTATCTAAAAACCTAGAGACGCCATGACAAGACAGCTCCAATGCATCTAAATGCTTTAAAGATTTGAAGACACAAGATCTTGTCATTCAACATGATTGAATTCATTCCAATTCTTTTCCTATCATAAATTTTAGAAATAAACAATTTTCTTCATCATGGACATGACAGAAAAAAAATGAAAGCATTAGCATGTCTTGGGGAGCTTTAAGGTTCAAAACCATAGGTCCCTGTTGCTTTCTCACTATGAGGATGCCTCTACCTGCTTCAAAGAATGACATCATTTTATAATGACTCTATAGCTGCAGGATTGGTAGAACTAGCAGAATGGTGTTACGTACTGTATAGGTGGAAAGGAAGGACTAGTAAATGAAGGTTATACATATAAAACTGTGCTTTGTGATACCACCTAATGTTCCCGAGGTCTATCATGATGTGTGTGTGTGTACACAAACACAAATATGCACATTCTACACTGTGAGAATGATAATGTCATCTAACACAACAAATGCCAGTTAACTGGCCTCAGAGTTAATGCTGAGAATACTTCCTACTAAATCTCATTGAGTTAGAGATTAAACACATATACACCAGTGTTTTCTGTATAACCAGGAGCAAGTCACAGATCCATTCTTCATGTAAATATGATACCACTCATAATTTAAGGAAAAAAGCAAGTTATCTCTCTGTACTTGACCGCACAGCTGCCTAATATACAAATGAAAGCAAAGCATAGGAGGATTTAACCTATGCCTTACAGATTTCTACTTCACTTGCTAATAAGCTAACATTTATCTTTAGGTATTTCTGGTAAACAATGAAAAATCTGACAGTAAACTAACCCTGCTAAAATTTTACTGTGAAAGTCGACTTCCTGTGAGAAAAAATACATCATGCATAGCTGTAAAATAATTAATATTAAAAGTAATAGTGTCTCTGAAGGCATATGTCCTTTCATGCTTACAGAAGTCCTAAATTGAAACATGAAATATACTACTAAAGCTGAAAAAAAAAGAAGTCCTAAATGGTAGACATTGTTATACCTTCGATTTCATAGATGACAGTAACCCAAGTTCAGGTAGGCTGAACATCTCCCTAGTGCCATATATTCCATGGGAGACTTGTCTCAGCTATTTTCCCTGGAGACTGTGTCCTCCAGCATTCCTTCCATCCGTCCACGTTCACCGCAAAAGTAAGACATGCCAGGCATTACCCCAGCTGCTGTGCATCGCCAAAACCACTTTCTACACCAAGACAAAATATTTATCAGAAGTGAAAATATTCTCAGGAACAGCATTCTCTTGAGAATGCGAGTTCACTAATCATCAGTTTAGAGACCCCAGGCGGGAATACAATCAACTCGGCAAAGGGACCAAAGGGCCAGAAGATGCCGTTCAGAAGATGGGACTTCAACAACAGAAGCAACAGATAAAAGGCTGGGGAACAACAAGCTCAGGAGCTGCTGTCTTCTTGCAGGGAGGCGGGCAGGTCAAACCGACCAAATATAAGATAAGATAAAAGGTAGTGACCGAGAACGCTAGCGAGGCCACACTAGGATTTATTTGTTAGGCCATTGTTTTGGTCTCCAGACACAAAAACCTAATTAAAAATAGAGTTTAAAAAATTAGACTAATCTACTTTCTAGATTTCCAAACTACTTCTCAAAGAGTTAATGGTTCATTTTAAAATCGCTAGAGTGAACAACAAAGATCACTTACAGGGATCTTCCCCTATTAATTATGTTCATCTTTTCCACCTTTTCCCTCGTTATGCCATTTCAACGACTCAAGCAAATGTGCTACAAATATTTGGAGGAAGATGAAAATGTAAGTTGCCTTTGGCAATGTCCCCTGTGCTTCTCCAGGAATTTACAAACAGGATTAGGAAAGCATACAACACACAACATGTTGCTTTTTCTGATATATTTTTTCTTGTTTCTTACTTAAAGCTCCACAAAGCTTTAAGTTGGGGAAAGATATTGACACAAGCTTGTTCCTCAGCATTTCCTACAGCCTCCCCGAGTTAATTACCCTTGAACCAAAATCTTGTTTGTTTAAATGCATAGGGCCCATCTCTCTCTTGGTTCCTTTATTTCAAGTGTTCCTTTGGCTTAGAAGGTTTTCCCCTGAATATTTGCCTCAGGGATGTCTTTCTCAAAGCTCATATTATCTATTAGTTCATCAGAGAGGCCTTTCTTAACCACCTTTGTTAATTTTGTGTGTACAGGAAATAAATGATTAACTCTGTTTAATGAAGGGAAGAGTTGGTGAAGGCTTGTCGTGATTGGAATCATAAACGTTAAAGCAGTCTTTATGATTCCAAATCAAACAAAATACTCTGTTACCATAGGGCCAAAGAGTAACTAGCAAACCTCAGATGAGAGAATAAGGAGAGAGAAGTTTCTCAAGCTCAGAGCATGGAAGCACAAAGTATCCCAACAGAAACAAGCCTTTCTTTAAGAAAAAAATAAAAATTAAACCACTTCCAATTATTGAACATATGGCCAGGAGACTATATACCCAGCCTTCAACCTTTCTAGGTTCTCAACCATTCTGCAGACTGATTCCACGGTTAAACACAACCAGAGACCAAATGATAAGTGTGTTCACTAACAGACTGCATAAATGTCAGCCTTCTGATATGCAAACAGGATGGAGAAGGCAGCAGACACTGATCATGAGTAGAAATTGGCAAGCAGGACCAGCCATCCAATCTGGTTCCCTTGCCACTCCTACATCAGCACCTTTGAATCTCCACAAGGCTTCTACAATTCCCATGTTTTCTTTTTAGTTTGTGTATGTGTGTCAGCAATGGCAAGATCTGGATTTGTCTGGACTGTTCATTAGTATGTCTCTGAGGCCCAATCAATGTCTGCATACATTAGGTTCTTAATAAGCACTTACGAATTAATTAGGTAAGAAGACTTCTATCAATTAAGATTACTTTGAAAAGCCCATTCATCCTTAAGCAAATACTCTGTAATTTACAGAAGAATGATGTGGAATGCTATCTCATTTTATAGAATAAGGATTTCAGAATTGCTCAAGTGGTGATTCATCTTTACAATGTCAGGGATATCATATCTGTTTTACCCCCTTTTCATCACGTCTGTGCAGTGGAGATCATGTTACCTATTCCAGAGTTGGCATGTAAATTAAGTGACACATGACATTCAGACCCTCATCATTAATGTATTCACTCACGTTGACTGAGCACATACCATGGCAACATATTAGCCACTGAGAAGAAAGCAATCAGATAGATGTTCAACTAATGGGAACAGAAAGAAGTGCAGAATTCCTAGGGCAGAGGGGTCCCTTAATCATGGCAGATGACAGCATGGGGGTGAACATGCCTAGGGCAGTGGGGATATGGCACTGCTGAAATCAGAAAGGGGCAACTCAGCCTTCCCTTGGAAAGAGAAGAGCAACCACAAAGTAACACATGGAATGACCTGACTTGTACACTGGCAAGGGCATGAAGCAGTTATAGGATGTATAGTTAACTCTGGGCAGACATTATTATTCATTGAAGGGTGGGGGGGGTGATTGAACAATGAAGAGCAGAACTGAAGATCCAAAACCAGATGAAGATGCTCAGGGACGCTCTGCCTGCTGTTGGTTTAATTGGTCTCCATTTCCCTAAATACCACCACCAGTCATCTCCAAATTGCAACCACCCTGTGGAAACACAGAGGAAATTGTTTGCA
The DNA here is from genome assembly GCF_903992535.2 of Arvicola amphibius. Classification (NCBI taxonomy): domain Eukaryota; kingdom Metazoa; phylum Chordata; class Mammalia; order Rodentia; family Cricetidae; genus Arvicola; species Arvicola amphibius. Next base: position 105,764,346 of record NC_052055.2, on the reverse strand, counting down.
AGTGTTTCACCTGAACCATTGAGAATTTACTAATCTATGGTGTCAGTAACAAATAACCTAAATTGGTGAGCCAGCACAATAATTTGCTCTCTACTGCACAGGACCTCAACTAATAGTGACAACTCCCATCACTACTCCAAATATCATAGTCATTCTTACTAATAGTCATTCTTACTAAACTGGAAAGCCTTGAGATTTCACTGTGGAGTGCTTTATAATCAGTGGTCAACAAGGCCAATATGTTCTGACTGTAAAACTCTAAATGTTTTAGAGGAACATGGAGTATCTTATACCATCGTGACAATAATATTTTCCTTATGATTTCCCAGGTTTTACCAAGCCAGTGATTTTTGACTGCCAAGTGTATCAGCTAGTGCTTAAAAACCTTCCAAACATTTTGCAGTCCAGTGAGATCTCATTTTCCATACAAAAGGCTAAATTAAAGTCACAGGGAAGAGGAGGAGAAAGGGATACAATTAACTTTTCTCACTTAAACTCTTAATGCAGTGCTCCTCGCCATGGCTGGGTAATGATGAACCTCTTCTGAGATGCTGTCCTGTCCATTCTACCACCTCCCCAGTTCACACATTCCGGCAGAGCCCCTGCACCACTCCTTCTGAGGCCCTTTCCTTTCCATTTCCTTACATAATTAAGTTGTCTCCTGGAGTTGCATCTTCAGGGTAATAGAGGGTTTACTGTCCCACTTTTGTTTTAAGTTTTAGAAAATTGCTCACAATTTATCCTTTGTCAATCTCATTATCTCTCCTGGCAATAAAAAGTATTTTCTTCCTTTCCTGAATTTCCTAGGCCTATTCTCTCTTTTACCTGAGTGGCCTTTGTTAGCTTCTGGAGACGAAGGCTTGGAGATTTGGAGGGCAACTTTTTAGAACAATGCCAATCATTTATACCCCTCTGTTCTCACACTGAGCCTAGCAGAAGACCTTCTGGGGCCTGACCAGGAACTCAATGGTTACTTCACGGCACTGTAAAGCTTTTATTTTATTAAAATGCATCGGTCCCCTTTCTAAAATTCCACCAAGGAAACAAAATAAAAAGTGAATAGATGGAATAGAAAATACCGTTCTGAATTTTGCTCCTTGATTCTATTTTATGTGCAGCAGTCATAGATCGATGTGGGGCTTGTTTCATAAGGATTGTGTCTTTATTTCATAAGTAAAATATACCCAGGACCACAAAAGGCATGCTGTGATTAGATGGTCATATGTGTTATCGGAGACAGTTAGCCTCATACACGTGCCAGTTAAAAACATCTGTGCTCGCCAAACAAAAGATGTGGACAAAAGATGCGCGTAACTTTTGAAAGAACTATTCAAATTAACGTGTGAGTAGTCTACCACAATAGTTTTATAGTATAAGGCTTCTCATTCCGTCTTTGCAAGGATTTGCCTCTAGGTTTATTTGGGGGTGAATTTCCTTAAAAAATGCCTTTTTGTAGCACAGACTATTACTATATTCAGCTGTTTGACCTAAGCCTATCCAGCAAAACGGTTGAGTTTCTTTATTATGTACTAGAATATAATAGCCAAAGAGCAGAAATCGCATTAGTATTTTAATGAAAACTAGGATTGAACACAATGTTTGACACTTACTAGTACTCAGTATTTCTTGACATGAATTAGACAAAATAAGATAAGAAAACCATTTCAATAGCTTGGTTTATACATGCATATTCATGAACATGCAAGTTATTTAAAAAGGGATGCCTATAATTATGTATAAAACAAGGCAGCAGGAAGTTCATCTCAATAGGAGCATGCTGGGAAAGTCATCTTAATCTTGTGAGTTTATGTTTCAAGCTTGTGAGCAGACACAAAACCAAGCAACTATCAGATTCCCCACCTCATCGCTGAGTCTGCCTTGTGAATCAAGTCATGCTCAATTCCTTTTGCCCAGTAACTACAGCAGCCATTCCACACCCCACAGCACTGCGGCCAGGCCAGAAAACTAGGGGGAGCTTTGAGTAACCACAATTCTTCCCCCTACATGGAATAATATTATTGTTCCTATTTAAATAGAGATATGAACATGCTTAAACCATAAACTGTTCTAAGAACTGAAAAAAAACTTTAAACTATAGAACTATAGAATGGATTTTATCACCGTGTTGTTCCAGAATTTCAGGGACTATTTATATGCGACATATCTAGATTTTTGTTGGCATGAATACCTTGAGAATCATTGAAAAAATAAATTATCTACTCATATCCAATGCCCATGCTTAGTGTTCATTATAGTAGAAATAAAAGAGCAAGTGGTTCTCAAGATGACATGAGAGGGGAAGGCGAGGGAGGGACCAGAAAAGTGTGTTCCTCTACCAGTGACACTGACCTTGCACTTTCTGAAGGTCACCCAGGAGTCAGGTCTTGTATACATCCACACATGATAATGGTACACAAGGGAACCATGCAACCAAACTGTGCCCTTTTCCAACATCAGTATCCCATTCCATGACATGAACTGCTGCCATCCTGAAAGAAATCTCTATCAAGTCCCTCCAGTGGTCCAAGTGTAGTGTTTAGTTACATTGTTCTGCAAAGATGGCATTGTTATGTCTTCACAATATGTAACTCCAGGAAAATCAATGGCTCGTGCCCAACACACAAGTGCCAGCTAGTGATATAAGTGCTGGTGACATAAGCCTGAGCAAGCTCCCTGCAGACAAAGCTTTAGAAATTGACTTCTGGCCCGCGGAATGAATATTCTAGAACACCTGCGGCAGAACAGAGTTTGCACACGAGCAGCACGTTAGTTTCCCAAGTCTTCAGAGACTCAGTGAGCAGATTAAAATGGCATTATGTCAAGTGTCCAAATTGTGATCTTTAAATCAGTATAACTTGAAGGAAGTTATGGGGCTTTCGATGCAAATGTCCTATACACTACTCATCAAGACATAATGAACTTTTCATCTTATTTTGTGTGTAGTACAGAAGAACCCAGCATCTCCTTCATAGTGTGGGCCCCTTACCAATGGGCTGTGCAGCCAGCTGTTTGTGTTTTCTTTTTCTTTTTGTCAGTTTCTTACTTGATAGCATATATTATGATAAGATCCCTCCTACTACTATCTTCTTTTATGTCACTTCCACTCCCTGCTGGTTCCTTTTTCAACTGGTCTCTCTCCTAGTTTCCTGTCTCTGTGTGTGTTCATGAATTGGCCATGGTTGCTATGTGTGGTTTGTTCAAAGACATAGTCCTATTCTATTACCCAGTGTGCCTTGGGCATGCCTTGTAGTAGATCCTTTAGCAGTGGACCCAGGAGTAGCTGGAATGGAAGGCCTGTTTATCGGGACCAGTTGACGTGCTGGGAAAGGGTTCTCCCACTCAGTTCTATCACCACTCAAAAATAATTCTAATGTAAAAAAAATGGAACTAGGGATCAACCTCGGGACTCTGAGGAGAGTAGCAAGCCCTATTACCTCCCCAGCAAGTCATGTTTTTATGTCAATCAATACTTATTCATAGTTTAATTGTGTAAAAGTTTTCATTTGAACTCTGAAAATTCACAAACTCATAAATCCAGAAAAACAATATTTGCCAGAATAAGTAAATAAATAAAACAGAAGAAATATTTGCCAAAATTGTGCTTTAAGTGTTAGAGGCCCCATCACACCACCTTTTCTGCATGCACCTGCTAAGGGAATCTTAGATACTTCTAGAGCTCTGGGTGTTTCACAGGAGAGAGAAGAAGGCCAAGCATTTATCACTGCTATAGGTGAGAAGCATTTGCCCCTGCCCCCTGGAGCTATCTTCAGTCTTGTTCTTTAATTACATAACATCTCTGGTTGATTTGGTCTAGTCTGCATCTTTGACTACTCTCTCTGGTCCTGCTCAGTCCTTCGAGCTGACTTGGAACTCTAGCTGTATTCTCCCGGCATCTCATCTCATTGCCAATCTCACCCTTATCAAATATGACACACCTAAACTAACTTGCACAGCTGCACTCTGTTATCATGCCCCATGTGTTTTATGACATTCTAAACAAACTGATTTTCTAAAAATTGTGTGTGTGTGTGTGTGTGTGTGTGTGTGTGTGTGTGCATATGCGCTGTGCACATGCCAAAACACATTATGTAAAGGTCAGAGCCCAACTTTATAGGCAGGTCTTTCCTTTTACCATGTGGGTTCCAGAGATTGATCTGAAGTCATTGAGCATGGAGCAAGCACCTTTGCCAGCTGAGCTATCTTGCTAGCCCCAGACTGACTGTTTTTATAGTAACTGGGACATTGAGGTTATGAGATTTACAGCCAACACTGAAGTATGTCTCCTTGGGTATCTCAGACAATTAGACTATGGCACGCATCAGCTTTGCAGGTTGCTCCCAAATTGCTCTCCAAAGAACCAATATCAATTTACATTATATCCGGTGTGGAGTGAATTTCCATCTCTGTACTTCCTAGCTACATGTTTTTTTTTTTTTTGTTTTAAGTGTCAACATTCCATAGCTATGAGATACAATCTTCTTGCTGATTTAGTTGCTATGTTCTTAATTATTGGTGAAGCTTAGCATCTTTTAAATTAAGGTAGCTCTAATTATTACACAAAAAAACAAAAATCTTTTTTCTTTTTCTATAAATAGCTTGATTGCATTTGTTGTCCACTTTAAGGATTATTTGAAGTGTTTTGTTCCCTCTGAAGCTGCTTCCTTCTCTTCTTTCTTCACCATCCTCCTTTCCTGTTTTCTTTCCCCGTTATTATAGATTCCCACATAACTTATAGTCCTGGATCAAAACCGCACCTGGGCTCTGTGGAGTTGCAAATATACTTTGTTCTGCTTGCCTTTGTCGATCTTTATGGCATTTTTAAATTATACAGAGTAAAAAAATCTCTTCATTTATGGTCTGTCACGTTAGCCACTTAATGTGGTTATGTGTTAGAGATGAGAGGAGGAAGGAAAGAGAGAGAGGGGAGAGAGAGGAGAGAGGAAGGAGAGAGGGGGATAGAGAGTAGGAGAGAGCGCGAGACATCCTTCTTTGCTCTCGTTTTCTCTCTTCGCTCTCTCGTTGTTTTTCCTTCGCTTCTCCCCTCGCTCGAGATCTCTCCTTCTTTTTTTTCTCTCTTTTTTTTTTTTCTTCTCTTCTCTCTTGAGAGATGAGAGAGTATACATGAGCATCAGGGCAAAGATGAAATCCAAAAATAGCCTCATTTTCAGATTGACATTTGATACACGCCTGTCAGGTGGAAGCCCAGCTGGGATTCCCAACCAGAAGCATTCATTTTCTTCTCTGTTGCTCTTTCTGTGGAGATTTGGTTTTTGCAAGGCAAAGAATCCAAGAAAATGTCTGAGAAGAAATGCTCCAAATGCAGAGGCAGAGGATGGAGATCTCTTAAGGCACTAGCCTCAAAAGTCACCCTGAGAAGGTGACTCTGCCTCATTTTATCAGTCCAAGTAAGTCCCACAAATGCCAGAGGGGACCTTCTGATGGCAGACTAGTAACGTGACATAATTAAAAAGCAGGCTGGGAGGAATACAGTGTTGTGACCATCTTTGGAAATAACTACCATCCCATTAGATCCCAGTTGGGAAACTCTGCCCTTTCTTTTGTGAGCCTTCAACATTGTTTTGGGCTTTTTCTTCTTTCCATCTACAAACCCATGCATTTTGGTGTCAACTTGACTAGCTTAAACATTTCTTTTTTAAATGCTTTCATTTATTTCAAAGTCACATAGTTGTTGGATTTGGGGGCTACATTACCTGTAAAACTGTACAGCACTGGGCCAGTGAGATGACCCAGCAGATGAGAGGGGCTTGCCTCCAACAAGGCCAGCCTGCCTTCCGTCCTCTGGAAGCCACGCAGGGGAAAGGAGAGACAACCTCTGACATGAACACCTGCACTGTGGTGCATGCCTGCCCATACCGTCATAAACAAGTAATTGTAAGCAAAATTTTTAGAAATATAAAGTAGAAAGAATAGTTGCTCTGGTTAGGGAGTTGTAAGTTTAGGGTCTAAACTGATGACAATATTAAGAGTCACCATTAAATGGCATGTTGTTCTCACTTCAATATTTTAGTGTGTCCTTAGGAGCTCTTTCTGTGTCTCTGTCTCTCTTTGTGTCTCTGTGTCTGTGTCTGTCTGTCTCTCTCTCTCTCTCTCTCTCTCTCTTTCTCTCTCTCTCACACACACACACACCTATTCTCCATCTCCTTGAAGATTTTGATGCTATCCTGAATTTCAACCAAATTTTCTTAAGATGGAAACTTGCCTGAATTTTGAGGAAATATTCAATAAATAGTACTGTCTTCTGCATTATATTGACAAAGTAAACTTCTTTCACTGTATTTGTATTGGAGATGATAAACATCTTTAGAAGTTTAATATTTTCATTAGTAAATATAATTTGCTATAGTTCTCAAATTCAGCTATTAGTTAATAAATGACAAAGCAGATAGAGTTATACTACAACATCCACTATCTAAAATTAGTGTCAGGTACTGAGTGAGGAAACCCAAGGCTCATAATTCTAATCGTTATTCCCAAGAAAAGAGTCTGACACGGTGTCACAACTCCATCAAAACTGCCATCAAAATCTTGACTTGCCATCGAATGGAATTTCCAAACACTTCATGTTCTGACATAGGCAAAGGAATAGGCTAATGACTACTTAACCGTAGTCAACACTATTTATGGTATAAACACGGACTTTCATATATCTAAGAATTGTTGCATGTAAGTCATATAAAACACCAGCCCTCTGAGAAACTCCAGATACTATGTACGTAATTTAAATTTTCAGAATGTTACAGTATGGAATATAGAACTAGATGACCATCATGGAAGACTTGAGAGCATGAACTCAGCTAGTTCTACGTGGAACCAATACTGGACTGGGTCTCCACTGGAGCCACTCTATACCGCTTCTGTTTGGGTGTTTCTAGGGTTTTCTTCTGCTCATACCAACTGAATACTAACAGCTTATCAGTAGGTTTCTAGCTTAAAATACATCTTTTAAAACCTCTTGATGCCTCATGGTTCAAGTCCTTAGCAACTCCTACACAGCAAAACCCACCTAGCTCATGTCCCTGCATATCGATTCTTTGAGTCTATTCTCCATACAGTCACCAAATGATCTATTTAAAAAGAAAGGATCAAATTATTCACCTGTTTAAACCTTTTCAAATATTTTGACACCAGGATTCTTACAAGTCCTCTATGAATTCCCTCTTCTCTATATCACCCGATTTCTGCTTGAGTCTTGGCTCCCTCCTCTTCTAGCTATCCATACTAGACTACTGAGATACAGACTCACTAGCTCATGATTCCAACTGCTGCTCATTCTGATCTATCTGCTGGAGATATTGTTGACCCCTTAACTAATGCACACCTACTCAGTCTCAAGGCCACACTCATGTATTATTTCCTCTCCAAACGTGAAGTGATTCTACATGTGGAATTATATGCTTCCACCTCTGCCATAAATATAAGAAATGTGTGTGTGTGTGTGTGTGTGTTTGTGTGTGTGTACTAAAACACTGTGCTCAGAGGTTTTTTTAATATTATTTAATTGTATTCTATAAACTCAAAAATTATTTTATTTTACCCTACTATTATACCTTACTAATAAAGTTGTGAATGGATTCAGTATGCTTTCCCTTACCCACTAAATATTACTTTTCTGCCTGAATACTCCATAGGCCTAGACTTTGTTTCAGTTTTCTGTTTCCTAAAATACTTCAGTGCATATGTTGGTCTTGATCTCTGTTGAGTTTAATGACATCAAAGAGACTGATATCACTAGAACTTCAGCAAGACATCTCTTTAGACATTCTAGTACAAATACAGATGGTATCAAACATGTTATTTTCTAAAAATTTAAATGACCCTGGATCAAAGCCATCACCTACTCAGTAGCTATGTCACAAGGGTAAAGGATCAAACCTGCCATTTATGACACTCATCTCAAAGGCAATAAAACAGTGCATCATGTTTCAACCACTGATGCACTATCTGAGTTAACTGGTACTTTCTGTGCCTTCAAGAAAATCAAAAGATGTTTTTCTAAAACAAACTTAAAAAGACTTACTTAAAATGACATTTGAAAAATTTACTCTAAAACGGCATTGTTAGACCCAGTAATTCTAAATCCTTCCATTTCCACAAACACCTATAAATGTAGTGACAACCCATATGCTGAAAATTCATGATTCTGCTTGTTTGGGGTTTTGTTGTTGCTGTTGTTGTTTTTTAGTGTTAGTGGCTTGTAACATTAAATCACAATATTAATTGCAAAGGCAATAAAGAATAAGCCAGGTATACACCTGCCTGATAGCAGAGAATGTAGTTACCAACCTATAATATAATAATATTATATGATATTTTAGATAATATATAATATTATATATAATAATATAATAACATATTATAATAATATAATAATATAATAATGGCAGAGAGATTCATGGATTTCTTAAACCTAGATGCTTTGACAAGGATAAGAATGGAGAAGTTGTGCCTGTTACAGAGCTTCCTCCTCACCTTGCTTGAGACAAATACTTGACAGAGCAATGCTTTGTTGTATGCCTCCTTAGGCTGATGTTTGGAGGCATGATCAAGTCAGTCTAACCATTCATAGGCCACCATCTTGTAAAATTGAAATGCAGTCTAAGTAGAAGACATGCTTTACCATTTGACAATCTATGCATTTGTCTTTGTGACATTGGTCTAACCCTTATTAAGTTTTGTGACTAGATTTGAATCCAATAACATAACCATGCCCTGCCTGCTTCAGCAACTAATAAAACATAAAATTTCCAAAGCTTATCTAGAACATTTCAAGCTAAAAATCTTACCTATTTACAAACTGTGAAAATCTTGAAATCCTTCCACTTAAATGCATCTCTTGGTACTTATTAATATATAGTTCAATACATTTCCTGAACATTGTTTTCTTTAACTCTGGGTTTGGATGTGCTTTATTAGGCATCCCTCTCCCAATTCTTTATTGAACTCGTTCCCAAGCAGTTTTACCAGCTAAAACACACCATTAAAAAATCTTAACTCATCCTATGATGAATGTCTCTAGGAGAATTAGCCATATAGAATGGGAAGTTGCCCAAAGTGTGCTTCCCTCTTCCTACTGGTTCAATCACCCAATCCATGAACCTTCAGCAAGCCATTGCATTCCAGCCCTAAACCCATAATTGGCCATTAAGACCTATTGATCCTATCTCCTGAACATACTGGAAATCTATATGGTCCCTTTCAAGTTAACTACCACCGCTTCATCATTCATCACTTGGATTACTGTACTGATTTTCTAATTAGACTCCATGCCTCTAGCCTTAGCTCTGTCCCTTCACATCTCCAGACGCTTCCCATCCCAATTCACTCTTGTGTAACAGTTGTAATTATGTTTCTAAACTGAAATGGATGATGCTCTTCCCCTTTATAAATCTCCCTGTACAGACAATAATAAGAGACTGCCAAGAAATTCCTTGTGTGGCATGTTTGCATGGCCTGTACATATCCTACCAGACATGTTTCATCTATTTCTCACATAATCTCATGCTGAAATTCTCATAATATAAGCAGAAGAAAAAGTGCCCCACAATTTATGTTCAACAAGCATTCATTGTGTTCCTACCATATGCAAAAAGAAAAAGATACACAGAGAAGACAGAGCAGTGTATTTGAAGGCATTCATAGACATATTGAGTATAAATCTATAAAATGGAGATATAAAAAAAGAATTTGTAAGGTCTGAATTTCTCTTCTAAGATCAATTTTAGGATGAGATAGGTATACTCTTTGAAATATATGCAGCCAAAATATTATACAAGAAAGTTAAAAATTAAAGGATGGAAAAAGATACTGAAAAAAACAGAACGAAGACATAAGAACAAAGTTGGTATGTTGGGATAATAAAGTTTTGACAGAACAACATAGAAATGATTAAATGATTAACCTGAGGGCTAGACAGATGGCTCAGCAGTTAAGGGTATGTTCTGCTCTTCCAGAGGAAAGGAGTTTGGCTCCTAGCACCAAAATAAAGTGGCTGCAACCACCTATAGCATCTGCTTTAGACAATCTGATGCCCTCCTCTAGCTTCCTGAGGCACTGCATTCACATGGTACATGTGTACACACACACACACACACACACACAGAGAGAGAGAGAGAGAGAGAGAGAGAGAGACAGAGACAGAGACAGAGACAGAGACAGAGAGATGTAGTAGGAGCAGTGAGCTGTGTTCTGCCACCGGGCTAGCTTTACACCTGAAATAATTACACGGAAACTGTATTCATTTAAACACTGCCTGGCCCATTACCTGTAGCCTCTTATTGGCTAATTTAACCAATATTTAGCAATCTGTGTAGCACCATGAGGTGGTGTCTTACCGAGAAGGATCTTAGCCTGTGTCCATCTCAGAGAGGAGAGCTATGGCGTCTGCCTGAGGCATCTGCCTGACTCTGCTTTCTTTCTCCCACAACTCTGTTTTGTCTACTCAGCCTACCTAATTTTCTGTCCTATTAAAGGGCCAAGGCAGTTTCTTTATTAACCAATGAAAGTAGCACATAGACAGGTGACCCTCCTCCATCACAGAGACAGAGACAGAGAACTAGGCAAAATTCAACAGTGGTGATAGCAGTGCGCTATTTTATAACAGGTCAAGCTTTCAAACAGACAATTGTTAAATTTTACATTTAAACAACCACAGTAAAGTGTGTGCTCCAGTGGACAGATGCAGAGCTCTGATGCCAACAGCTAAGAAGCAAACATTCTGCTTCTGGGCTTAATGAATTCTAAAGCTGGACACATTTCCAGAAAAGCAAGTCTCAACCAATATGGAAAATTCAGTGTCACTTGGAAATTTTTCCAGGAAGTCAGCTGATTACAGTTTTCCCTCAATGCCCCACACCGTTGGCTCCAGGACCATCCATAGGGTCTCTTTTCAGTCCCCACAATGTCTGTAGTATCTCTGATTACTCACAGCACTTAATTCTCTATCAGTGTGCGATACTACGCCAATGAGGGATAGCATGAAAAGGTCTGCATGGGGTCAGCACACATGCAATTTTTTTCTACATATTTTTAGTCTGTCATCAAATTCACAAATGTAAACTGACAGGGGATAAATATCTTTTAGAAATGTATTTTCTTAAGAGTTTAGATTTGGTAAATTAAAATTTGGAACAAAATTCAATACAATTGAAACATCACGGAATTTTTTTTAAAAAGTCTAAAATTTAAATATTAATGATTTTTATACTCTTCTTTTAACCTATTGGTTTCAGGGTGTTTTACTCAAAATATTTCACTCATCCAAATTTAAAACATCAGTACTAACTTATGCCTTCAAGTTTCCCAGTTAATGACCTGTGAATGAATCACAATGACCATTGGCTAATGAGGTTAATGGCACTCTGAATGCAGGCTGCAATCTGGCAGCCTCCTGGCGAGTATTCCCAAAAGTAAAGTTTATATATAAAATAATATAAAATTTTAGTGTCCAGATAAATGATAGTACAATAAATAAGTATCAACAATTTGCATGAACTTCACAGAAAAGTAAGATTATGTTCACTGAAATAGATCAACATGTGACTAGGCATGAAGCACCTTCCTCCGGGTTCAGTCAGCCTTCCCCTTTCTGGATAGGTTCTCACTCAGCATCCCTTTTAGATGATAAAAGAAACCCTATTAAATGCCAACCTATCAGTGGTACTTCTGGGGACATAAAAGCTTGATCCGGGTTAGCTTAAGATGAAATGGACCTTAACTTAAAGAATAGAAATGAATCATGCATATTTCATTGTCTCCAAGTAAATGATATTGGCAATTTTCCTCTATTTTATCATTTTAACTCAGAGAAGTTCTACATGACTGGCAAGATCACTGGACCAGAAGCTTTTCAGATTTTTTTTATACTAATACCAGTTTTGTTTTCCTAAAATCTTGTTCTAACACCTGAAATCTATTCCGAAGTGGTAATTAAAAGGCAGTGACAGCCCCATTGTTTGTCATAGGGGCTTTCGATCATCGACTAGACTTTACCAGTCACTGCTCTGTCAGCTCTGATACAAAACCGGCATTTATCTTACTAACGGTTCAATTTGTGAGATAGCTCTTTTTCACAATTAAAACTACTGAAGCTTTACAATACACAGAAACGATCGTGTCATGGTTCCTTCCACATTTCTGACAATTCTAGGAGACACTATTATGTAATAGAGATAATTACAGCTGCTTTCCGGAGAAATGCTTTAAGAGTGTGGTAAGATCTTAAGAGGAGGTTTACAAGAATCTTATATCACGAAGTGCTACAGAGAAAAGAGAGAGAGAATTTTCAACAGATTAAAAAAAACCCTAAGTAAATAATTAATTGATGATTGATGGGACCAGTGGCAGGAGAGGGTTCACCCCACAGTAACTGGCTGAATAGACAAGACGGTTAACGAGAAGACTTGATGGGAAGTGGAGTAAGGAAGGTTCACTGCAGCCAAATGAAGCTTGGCTGCCCATTTGAGTTGATGCTGACCACCACACGGTTAGTTCTATGGGAGAAATTTACTTACACAAAATCTTCCTTTTAGTTGAGATCGGGGCCAGCTCAGTAGCCACAAAATTAGATATACTGGATAGAGAGGAATGTGAAACATCATGTCCTCTAGCCCTTATTTTATTAAGAGAGAGAGAGAGAGAGAGAGAGAGAGAGAGAGAGAGAGTAAAGTTATATAATTCATCCAAGAGCTAGGAATCAAGCTGCTGCCCCCAGTTACTTTCCATTGAATTAGACTGGATTAGGATGTGTAGATTCAATAGGAGCAATCTTGCTGTAAAGTCAATTAGCTTAAGAACCTGTCTTCCCTCACCCATCTGACAGTTATAATAACATTCAAAGGGGAACGCGTTATGAGGAGCAGGGAAGGCTGCCAGCACAATTCTGACAAAGCTAAGGCAATCTGAGGATTTAATTTTGGTGTGTCTAGCCAAAGTCAATTACTCATGCACAACAGGCTGGGAAGCAACAAAGGGCTGACTTAGCAGATTTCAAACTCTTCCTTTGAATTAGAAAATACTAAATTACATTAGAAATTGGAAGAGAAGAGAGGAGAGTCCAAACAAAGGGAATAAACTAATCAATGATCCAATAATGAAATTGTGATGTTTGGGCTCAATTAATTTCAAGAGTAATAAGTACTCATGGAAATATTCTAAAACTGAAATAGGGTGAAGCACATCTCAAGATGGATGGGAGTTTGGAGATAAGAAATGAGCAAAGGGACCACAGATGTGTGAACTATCTAGAGGAACCCAGACTTTCCACAAGCTTAAATGGAAACTTTTTCATAAAATAAATAGTAAATAAAGAGAACAATACAAGACAACAGCTTTGAATACATAATGAGCATCTAGCATCACAAACAAATGAATTTGGGTATTTAACATTCAAAAGTTACCAGAGAACTCATAGTGGATCCCGGTTGTATAATTTGATTTACAAAACTGCAGTTCAGGTATACTATCAGGGACATCAACAGAACACAAAGCAGTATGTATACATTATTTTAAACCCATGAAAATCAAAGTTGTGCTTCTCTTTGTAGTTCTCCTTTCCCTTTACAGCTTGGTCACCTCTATGGCGAGTATAGGCAGATTGTCAATCATTCGCTGTAAGCATTTCTGTGTGGTTTGTTTGTGCCTATTGGTGTGCCGTGGATTAAGTTCTGGGCTTGCATATATTAGACAAGTTCACAACCACTGGGCTATGCCACAAGCTCCACGTTTTTCTTTCCATCTTCATGGTTGAAAATAATCTCTACCATGTCTAGAAAAGGGAAACTGAGGAAGCAGAGGGTAGAGAAGTGGACGTTTGTCTTGGTCTCTGAAGACCTGTGTTGTGTGGTCACTGCCTCACACTGATCGTACTCCAGCATCAACCAATACCAGGAACTTGTTTCCTTATCACAGGAAGAAAAAGGTTGGACTGCAGATCTCTGGACACGCTGACAGTTTAAGAGTGGCCATCTTTAATTTCTCTGCTTTTGATTTTCCTCACACTGTCTCCAACGAGAGACTGGTGGCTTTTGCAACATAACAAGTAATTCTTATCTCTAATAAATGCTCTCTCTCGTCTCCCTTTCTCTATGTATGTGTATATGTATGTATATAAATGCATAAATGTGTATGTCTAAATGATAGATTGGATGGATGGATGGATGGATGGATGGATGGATGGATGGATGGATGGACGGACAGATAGATTCACATGTACATGAAATTGCCTTAGCCTTGGCCGAAAGCCTCAGTAGACAGGTAATTTCGAATGAGCAGCAGAGGTCATTTCAGACTACTGTTTACATCCTATATTGATAGACACATTTTTTTTTTGTAACAGTGAGCGATGTTTTCAAAGCTCGGCTGAAATAATTTGATAGAGGGAAAGGGGAAAGCTTTTTACAGTTGTATCTAAATTCACGCCAGAGATAAGAGCTACTTCCATTTGCAAAGTATTCACAGCTAAAGAACAGAAAATAGGAGAGAGAGAGAAAAAGATTCCTCTAACATGACACCCTCACATTACGCCTTTGACAAAATGGGCAAAGATAAATTATTGCAGAGCTGTGTTTAATGGCTTTAATGGTCAGATTAGGAGTGGGCCATTTATTTCAGGATACCTACTTCCTTTTACAATTTGATTGCAAAAGCCAGGCGAACATGATAACTTACCACGTCATTTTTTTTTAAATCTCAGAGTCACTGACATATTTCATCGATTCCAGGTAAAGTAACGTGCTGAGTTTTCATGCTAACACGCATTTAGTCACAGACGTCTTCAAATAAACAAGACAATTTTAAAAATAAACCAAGTGTTTGAGATGTGCAAGTGTGGGGGCTTGAGGTCAGATGTCAGTACGCACATGAAAAGTCAGACACGAATGCGCATGGCCTGTTTTGCTAATGTGGTGGGAGGGACAGGCACAGGAGGGCTGCTGGGGTTTCTTGGCTACCAGCCTGGCTACAGATTCAGGAAGAGACCCTGTCTCAAGGGAATGAATGGAAAGTCATGAAGCTGGACACCTGGCATCCTGCTCTCACATCTGTGAGTGTGCTCAGACATGCTCATCTATGTAGACGAGTGTTCTTACACCACATACAATCAGAAGAGAGACCACTAGGATGATTAGAACCCCATCATTACTCTTCAAACATGACCAGGCTTAAGTTTCTAAATATTAAATATGCCTTGCCAAAGACTTGTGACTGCTGAGTGCAAAAGTTCTCATGGTAATTGTGACACTGCCTGTGATGCCAGGGTTCTGTCAAAGGCCACTAACACATGCCATCTTCTAGCTGCGACACGCAAGCATAATCACAATGCCACTCTTAATTCAGATACTCTGCTTCCTGCAATGGTGACGTCATTCCACAAGTCCCTCATGCTAGCCTCGCACCAGTATTTCCCAAAGCAATGTTCATGTGCACTGTCTCATAGGATACTTCGCAGAACAATCAGTGTGGAAAGGTTCAGAGAGCCAGTATTTGGGGAGAAATTTTGTGTTCTATTCCCAATCCTAAAGATCCCTCAGATCTATTCACATCTTAAAGGCTCTTAGAAGCCCTAGACTACAGACATATTCTGTCCTTTGTTTAGCCCTAGCAGGTCTGAAATTCATTTAGCTATACGCCTATATTAACTATAAACTTTACATATCTGATATGTATTGATAAATACTAGACACTTCCTTGATGTTATGTAGAACTAAAACTCTAAGTTCATAAGGATAACTGACATTGTGGCAAATTAGCTGGAGAAATCAGTAACAAAAAATGTTGGGAAAGCTTTTAACACAGTCACATATAATCAAGGTAAGGTTGGTTTGAACCTGCATTTCCAGCATATCATGCCAGCAAGCAGTATTTGCCTGTTTGAGGAATGCCTGCTTTGGAATTCCTGTACTTGGAATATTCTAAAGCAACAGACACAACTATTGAACAAAGGTGATATTCCTACATATGTCAAATCAAGTTTCTGCTTACCTAACTGAAGTAACTGAATTCACTTATCTGGCTTTTGATGTAGAAAGACAACAAGAAAGAACAATTAGGTAGGAAAAGGCCACTTTCTATAACTATGTCTGAGCCACATGTCTGACCAAGGCACAATTATTTGGGTCACTGAATCCAAAGAAAGTCCTAGTTTTTAATTTCTGTAAAAGGTCTCAGAAGATTTTTGCTTTTGATGTTGAACATCTACTAATCCTCAGCGTGATTCAATCTCGCCATTTATACAGTTATTTCCTGTGTTTAAACAAAGCCAAAGACAAGGACAGGACTGTAAATAACCATTGACGTTCATGTGAGTCAGAGAATCATATATTGATTATGGAGACAAGGAAAGGCAAGGGACATCAAGTTGGAAGTTGTGCCCACCACGTTCCAGGATGCTCCCAACGCTGCCTACTTCTCTAGTAGAACAGAGGTGCATGCAGCCTCACCTCCACAGGGTCTGACTTGTAATCTCTATCAGCTTTTTATTCCAATGTGATTCTCCCTTCAGAAATGCTGATCAAAGAGCTTTCAGGAGCAAAAATAATTTGTAGGCATGATTTTTAACAGAGACTAGTGCATTATTGCCATTGACCTCAATCCATCCCAATGGAAAACTACATCAAGACAACTGACAGATTTGGGCAAGTAGGAAAAATCCTTAGTGTATCAAAACAAAGCTTTCAAAAGACTAGACTGTGCAAACTACAAACCATGCTTTAAGTCTTACAAAGCCATCAGTACCTTTAGCCAAAGACAAGAATCTTAGAGAAAAACAAAATTTAAAATTATGTCATTAGGCAGAAATGCCCCCAAAGGAATGGAGAAATTTAGAAAGTGGTTACTATTTCTTAGCTACAACCTTCGGATAACTTTATAGATCCAGTCACAGAACAATATAAAACAATATACTTTTTAAAACAGTATATAAAGAATACATACTCATGGGTCAGTGCATTCTATTTCTTATTCTTATTGAGACAAGAAGAATACTAATTCCTTCTCAGGATAATAAATTGTGAAGATGAGTTCTTGATATTTTACTAGTTTATTTTTCCATTTGGTTTACAGATACAACCTCAAACCAGATAACGGAGCTTTTCAACAGAAATTGATGACATGTGATTGAAGCTCTCTGACTCCTTAGTTTTTTTTACAGGTCTTTAACTTTTTTTTTTTTTTTTTTTTTGTTTTTCAAAACTGGATTTCTCTGTAGCTTTGGAGCCTGTCCTGGAACTAGCTCTTGTAGACCAGGCTGGCCTCAAACTCACAGAGATCTGCCTGCCTCTGCCTCCCAAGTGCTGGATTGGAAGGCGTGCGCCACCACCGCCCAGCTCTTTAATAATCTTTTAATTGATTCAGAAGTAACACAATTCAATTCAAGAATGAAAGATACTTGACCTAAATATGCTTCCATTTAAGTCACCCTTTCCAAAAGATGTTCCTCTCCACCCCCTAGTTTATTTCCCTCCGAGTATTTTTCAATTTTAAATGAGCTATTTCTTTGCTCATTCATTGTGTCTTTCTCTCCAAAGGCCACAGGTGCTATGTGGGAGGAGAACTCTGGCAATCGGGAGGGTACCAAGTGTTACTGCTAAAATAAGGAGTGGTCAGTGAAGAAGGGATAAAGGATGGAGATGCGGTGGAGTAAGGAAGACGTCCCTGTGGGGTTTCAGACAGTAATGAGCCTCTGAAGGCACCAGGAAAAAGAAAAGGCAGTATTTTATTTTGCTCATCATTTCTTCTGGTCACAGCTACATCTAAATCATATAGTGTTTCCCCTTACTCGATCACTGTCTGCTACTGGCTGAACTGCATGCCAGCAGGTGCTTTAAGAACAGCTTACAGTCATCTCTGAGCACTCCTTGAACACAAGGAAACAAGGGTCAGGGAGGTAAAGCCCTAAGGTCATAGAGAAAGGCAGAGGCCAGTTTTAGATTTATGAGCTGTGCCCCATGCTCTGTGTCACCACTGAGCTGGAGTTGCGGCTGTGGCTTCCCCGTGGCTTATAAGTGTAAAGCAATGTACAATCAGACGTGTATGAGAGTTCTTTGTGGTTGATATCTCCCTTTTCTGTCTTACTGACTTCATAACATACTTTTCAAAAGTAAAAAAAAAAATGAACTCCTTTTTCAAAACAGTTGTTTGTTTATTTGTTTGTTTGGTCTAAGGTGCTATGCATATACTCCTCTATTACAGCTTTACTCCTCCGGGAATATCATCTGTAAACTCACTTGCTTACTGCTTTCTTGCTATGAGGTCACACATGCTGTTCATTTGGCCTGTGTGGCTCCTACACCATGCAGCACCCACAATCCCCTCAGGGCGCATTTTCCATGTTCACCCCAGACCTGAACTTAGAAGAGAAGGACTCAGAATGCTGTTTGTTTCCAAGGATTTTTCCACTCCTCCCTTTTTGGAGTTGTGATTACATTGACTAACTTCAGTTTCTTGATTGTTTCTCCTCTTTGACTAACCTATTGTTAGTCCTAGCTTATAAACTAAAACATTTAACAAGCAAGACCTTCACACTTGACACGATGTAAAACCTGCTGACAATTTAATGAGTTAAACTCAGTCCAAACTTTTGAAGGTCTCTGCAGTGGGAGGGAAATCAAAGGCCTGTGGTTAAAATCACAGCAATGGCCCCTTGTAAAATATGGCGATGTCTTTACAGTTCCACTGCCATCCCTCGTCACTTAGAAATTATCCTTTGTTATAGTTAAGTCTGGTAGGGGTTCTACTTGGTACTGGATTTGCAAAAACCACGAATTTGAATTATTTTAATAAATATTCAATTCAAAAGTTTATAAGTTATTCAGAGATTATAACAAAATATAGAGTCAATTTTCCCTAAAGTATACATGAGTTGAGATATTTTCATTCAAATAATCATAGAAGAATAGGAAGAAAGAAGAGGCAAGAGGTGAATCAATACTGGAAAACCGCATCATGGACGTGGCCCTATGCTGTCCTGTTGTATTAAATATATTTACTATAGTCAACCTAGCTGTGTTTGATTTGTTAAATTCTAGAAATTTAAATGAAGTTAACATAGTTATGAAACAGATCAAAGTTTCTCTTTTTATTTGTTTCCTTTTGAGGTAAAGTCTGTGTTGCCCAAGCTGGACTTGAACTCTTAAATTCAAGTGACCCTCCCACCCAGCCTCACTGGCGCAGGCATGCATTTTGGTATTTGTTTGGAAATGTTTAAAACTCCCAAGTACTTTAGGTAGAGAAGATGCGAACACTGCTACAAAATCATAGGAAGGGACGTTGCCATGGGCTTTCTTCTCCCCTCCTACCGATCCTCTCGGTTACGGCATTGCTATTGCAGGCGCCATTTATCTTTTACTCAATAATTGCTATGCTCTTCATCTGAGCTCTGAATTTAAAGTGGCTAAAGACGTCTCAGCATCTTTTCAGCTGGATTCCCTCTCGAATCCCGTGTCTTGATTCGCCTTTTGGGAGACTAGATATTATTGCAGCTTTGTCATATTTCATTATGAAACAGCAGAGGGACTTTTCAGTTTGGGTTTGGCTGAAATTTTTTTTCTTTCTCATGGTTTATTATTTTTTTTATATTTAAAAATTTCCATCTCCTTCCCTCCTCCTCCCCCTCCCTCCGCTCCTCCTCCCCCTTCCCGCCCCTCCTTCTCCCCCTTCCCTCCCCTTCCCTCCACCCATACCTCCCCTCCCTCCCTCTCAAGGCCAAGGAGCCATCAGGGTTCCCCACTCTATGCTAAGTCCAAGGTCCTCCCAACTCCCCCCAGGTCCAGGCATTTCTTCTCACGTGGATCAAGCTGGCAGGTGACCACAGTTACCCGACAGCTTTTGTTTAGTGGCGGGTTACTACAAGACAGGATTGCTTGTATCTCAGGCTCTGACAGGCAGATTGGTTGAAGGGGCAGCAAGCACATTTTTGCCTGCTGCCTCTCAGCTCAGGCATATTTCCTCATGAGGGATTCAAAAGAGAACATGAGGCACTAAAATATTAAAATGATAGAAGTTTAAAGAAAAGAACGAGAATGGATAAAAATATAGACATAATGCCTAAATGAAAAGTAGAAGAAAAATGAATCCCTGAAATCAAAGCTGACATCTGGTTTTAAGGACATTGTATACCATGGCAGGTTTAATAAATTATGATGTTAACAAATCAATGTCATGTCAACTCATACATTGTGCGGGGGTGACATCAACCCTCACAAAGGCTCATCAAACGTCATAGTCCTACTAGGATGATGACTGCATTTTCTGAGGAGATGAAAAGGTAATCCAAAGCTTGATGCCCATCTAAGGAGTCTAAAGAGAAAACCAGTCAAGTATGGAGGCTCTTCCCTGTAGCTCCAGCACTTGTGAGACAGGAGGATAGAGTTTGAAGCCAGCCTGCACTCCAGGAGAAGACAGAGGTGGGATGGGGCATGGAGGGACAGAGACTGACCCCCTGCACAAGCGCTCTGCAAGACTTTGATTCCCTGATTGTGGCTACTTGTTCCCTTTCTTTGAAATTTCCCTTTGATGAGGTTTTATTCTAGTCACTTGAATTAGCAGCTTAAGAACACATATTTGGATTTACGAGTAAAGCACACTTAGGTGGATACATAACTATGGGTTATATATAACGGCCCTCAGAAGTTTTAGGATCATGCAGTAGGATTTGCCATTTAATGAACCTTTAGGAGATTACTCTCATCCTCCCCCGGCATGTGAGGTGGTATTCACGCTAGGACATAAACATTGATTTGTCATTATCATTAAAGTTCATCAACCTTGTCATGACACACTGCCCTTAAAACCTGAGTTAAACACTTAGTTTGGAAATTTGCTTCTCTTCTACTTTTTTCTTCTCTCCTTTTGTTAATTGAAAATAGATTCTTCTCTCATACAATAAATCCAGACCAACGTCAAATTCACTCATATAATTATAGGCTTTCTGCATTCTCTTTCTTATTCCATATCCATCGTTTCCTTATAGTTCACTTCATATGACTTTTTTATATTTTCATGTGTGTGTGCATGTTCGTATGGGTATGTATGCACCACTTCATTTCTTTCTTTTAGACTGTCTCCTTTGATTCCTGCACGGTTTTTTAAGTTTATTCATTTACTTGATTTTGCTCTTATATATTGTCTCTATCATAACTTAGAATTTCTTTGAGCTGATTGGTAATGTTACCCTAATCTGTCTCTCGTGTCTGTTCTAATACAGTGTTTTATTAAGTCTTTGAGAATCGCATACATGTGTACAATGTGTCTTGATCGTATTCATCCCCACTCCTCCCCCTCACTTGTCCAGATCCACAGCCTGCCCTCACCCTCATCCTCAACACCCCTCAACTTCATAGCCTTTTTGGATAACCTCCTTAGTCCAGCTGGTACAGCCTATCTATACACGGCTGTGGAGACGCACCCTAAAGCATGGATGACCTACCAGACAGCACCTTTCAGGAAAACTGTCTCTGCCTCTACCAGCAAATATTACTGTTAGTAAGCCCTCCACTAGTGGTGAGGATCCCTAGTCATTCCCCTTCCACGCTGGAATGTTGACTGGTTTGAGCCTGTGTAGGTCTCATGCAGGCCATCATGAAGTGCTGGGAATTGATGGCAGCAGTGGCCCTGGAATTTCTGGAATAGACTGTTTCACTCTAGTCCCCCCACGACTTTTGGCTTCTACAATCTTTCCACCCCATCTTTCCTGAGCCCTGCGAGAGGAGAATGTGATACATATGTCTTATTTAAGGATGAGCACTCCATAGACACTTACTCTCTGCACACTAACCAGCGTTGGTTCTGCATTAACAGCTTTCCACTGCAAAAAAGCCCAGTGCCGGGCACGGGATGCTCCTCCTTGAGTCTTGGTCATGGGAGTTGAGAGTCCCCCAGACAATACAGGCTACTGACATTGGTTTCTTGATTTCCCACTAGAACTTGATGGTAAGACCCTATTACTAAAGGTACTCCATATTTTGGTTACAGAACATGAAGAAATCAAGTTGGTACTGACCAGAAAGCTTCCTCCCTGCTGGTTACCTTTTATAATATACAAAGTGCTATAAAGGTTACTGGGAAGGAAAGGGCATCAACAGTCTTAACCCAGCTATGAACCCCGTGAGCTATAGTAAAAACCGGTGAGGCAGGATTTATTTATGGTTGCAATAGTGCCACTAACCAACCACTTTCTGATTAGATTTAAGGCCTGCTCCACAGACGGAAACATGAAACTAGTATTGTAAATCTGGCCAAAAACCCATGAATAGAGAATTCATTGGCCCCCAGGGTGGAGCCACTAGTAATATTTTGCTCGATGGACACAGTATAAAACTGGCATTTAAACTCATATCTCTATATCCACAAAATGCAGCTTTCAGACATCATCAGAATAAGTTTCTTATAAGATTCTTTTGTGATTCTTGATTGTGTGATTGCTTTAGTTTTCTTTATAATCATTCTTTGTAGCTGATAGTATAGATTAGAGAAAAAAAATGGACCGGTGTTCAATCTCTAGGTCGACTATTTACTACATTCCCCTGTCATCTCTGATTACTTTTAGCAGACCATAACTCTTTGTTTTCAGGCCCTAAGTTATGGTTTGAACTTTCTTCCTCTTCTTTCTTTTCCATGCTTCTTCATCTCTTGAATTTCCTCATTCTGAAACTTGGATCTAAACAAGAACATTGATATTCCAATACAGCTTCTTCATGTACCCTATCTAGGTGCTTCAAAGAGTCATACTGGATCCCACAGTCTTCCATCACCATACTTTCTTCTCTTTGAGGCAAGGATCTCTGACCTCTTGAGACTGGGTGTTGCAAATAAACATGTGTGCATGCACCAGGTAATGGAGAAGATGGTAAATATCCATGTTTAAAGGGTTCTTAAATTTTATTATTAAATTTATAATAACTAGCATGTTTCATAGTTGTATGCAAGCAAAATATCTTTTTCTAATATTAGCCATAATGTTTTCAGATAGTAACAGAAGACCCAACAATGTTTTTAAAAATATTTTACTGGAAGCTAACATTGGACTGCCAATTTTACAGACTTAAGATAACTACTGCCTGGTAGGAATCAAGATTTGTGTTAGTTCAGAAGATTTTGGGAATTTCCAGTCTTGATTTTCTTCTCTCAACAGGAAAACAGAATGTTCATGCCACTCATTGCCACTACAATTCCCCCAGAAAACTTCTGTTCACATATTAGTCAAACTTTTCAATGATGTGTTGTAAGTAAACAATAGGAAAGAGTTAAGAAGGGCATTTGTTATGCCAGACAACACTGATTGCTGTGCCCCAGAGGCCAAGGACACCACAGGAAGGATCAGAGCTCATCTACCATTGTCTGCCCAGAATTCAGCGGGGTCTCACGTATTTGCTACCTCCTTCTTGACCAACACTATTTATTGCTTCTGAATCTGTTATTGAAAGAAACAGTTAGCAAGGCAGTCATGGTAGTTGGTGTACTTCTGTAATCCCAGGAGATTCAAGGCAGAGACAGGAAGATCAAGAATAAAAGGACAACCTGAACTATGGCTCTTGGTCTAAAAAAGATTATCATGGATATTGGACAACTGTAATAGAGTTAATAATGTAAATCTGTAAAATAGATTAAACTGAATTTAAATTCCTGTCATCTACATAAGTCATTCAAGCATTGCATATGACTAAATTTATATTTAAAATAAACAATTACTTATGTTTTGGGTTATATTTACTTTGAAAAATATATTTCTGCTTTCTTTCCTGTGTAATCTCCCCTCACGCTGAAAAGCTAGATTGTCCTACATGTTAATGATGAATTAGTCAGAAGTTAACAAATGAAGGAGACAATATTACTAATAAAATGGTAGAAATTAAGCTATAATATGCAATGAGAATTCTTTATTGTGTTTTATATCATTTTTTTGACAATATCTACAGAAACTGAATCCTATTCCCTAATGCTGTTATGGTGCATGTAAGATGAGCCAGTATGTGCTCTTATATATGCTAGTCATAAAAAAAGATATGCCAAACTCATCCTGAGCTTTGTGGGTGCTGATGATAAACACACAGAAGGCATATATTCCAGGTGGTTTCCCTTTTGATTTCTCTTCCTTTTTGTTTTATTCCCTGAAAAAAATCTACATAGGCGGGGATGACCTTGAACTCCTGACCTTCCTGCCTCCGTGTTCACAGTATCGCAATTACAGACATAAGCTATCATGCCCAACCAGGCTATTTTCTAGGGATATTTCATATCTGGACCCATATAATCCTCATAGCATTCCTAGGAGGTAGGTATTATCTTTGCTTGATGTAGTGCTTGAATTGGTCCAGGATGATAGCAAGGAAGGGCTGGAAATCAGTCTGAGGTTATCTGGCCCCAGAGCATGGACTCCTAGTTACTCTTTCCTGAAGCCCATCAGTAATACTAATGCCTTGTTTTGACAAAAATATTACTTCTTTCATCATTTCAATACTTCTAATATGTACACAATTATTTTCTGAACTTGATACATGAGAAAACAGAAAGAAGCCTAATCATAAATATCATTCAAACACAACTTCATCCTACTCTAAAATATGCATTACTGTTAAATTTTATTTTGACTGACATACAATAACTTTATTAATGATCTATGATGTGATATCTCAATACCTACATACAATGTTATCATGATAATACTGGGGCAAGCACTTTAAGCATTTATTCTTTCTTTTGTTGTAGGACCATTCAAAATCTCCCTTTATTTATTTTGAAATGTGCAAATAACTGTTGTTAACTAAAGCCAAATTATTGTACAAAAGGACATTAAATGATACCCTTCTATTTAAGTACATTCCTGTACTTAACAACATCCTCTCTCCATCCCTCACTCCTCCACATTCTTCTCAGCTTTTTATAACCTCTAGTTATATGATATTGACTTTTTATAAGCTTTCACATATCGAGATGAACATGTGGGATTAGTCTTTCCATACCTGGCTTTGAGCTTTCAACAAAATGTCTTCAGTTTCCTCCGTCTTGCCTCAAATGATAGAACTTCAATCTTCTCATAACTGAAGGTATTCTGTTAAAAAATATATGCCATTTTCTTTCCATCCATCCATCCATCCATCCATCCATCCATCCATCCACACATGAGTTGGATCTATATTTTGGCCAGTGTTGCATTCAAGAATAGAGATATCTCTTCAGCATACTGGTGGCTTGTCCTTGGATATAGCTTTAGTAATGCAATTGCTGGTGTCCAGTAACAAAGTAAGATAAATGCCATCAATAATAAGTTACGTATTATAAAATAGGTATAAGAAATAGTTTAAATACTCTCAGTAGAAATAAATAATAAATGCCTAAGGTGATAAATGTGTTGATTGTCATCATCTTGCTATTACATGATGTGTGCGTTAACACAGAATATGGTGCCCAAAAATTGTAATGCACAATCATTATGAATTGGTTCTAAAACTAATAAATGCCACATTATAACACAAACCAGAATTGTGAGTGAAATTTACATACTTTATAAAGTGTCCAGTGAGCTGCACTGATAAGAACAGTTCCCAGTGAGTGAGACACTTCCTGTGTCACAGTGAATGAAGACTCTCACAATCACAGAATTTCAGAACTGAACAAGACTGTCCAGCTCCACATACATGTTTCAGAGGTAGAGAACTGAGCACCAAAGAAAGCAGAAATCCCACCACATCACTCAGGTCTCCTCTCCTTTCCAGTGGTCCTGTCTTCTCGTAAATGTCCTTTCCCCTTTTCTCTTCATGCTAACTTGTCATTTAAAACTGCTTTGGCGTGGTATGAAATGTTACAGGTGATAGTTTGGAAAAAAATTGTAAATGTCCACTTTTGTCCATTAAAAGCAATGAAAACCTTAAGTAATCCATAGCTTTTGTTTACCTAAAGCTTCATTTCAAAAGCATTACCTCTATTTGTCATCTTAGAAAATATAGACTCGAGTCGGGCGGTGGTGGCACACACCTTTAATCCCAGCACTCGGGAGGCAGAGGCAGGCGGATCTCTGTGAGTTCGAGACCAGCCTGGTCTACAAGAGCTAGTTCCAGGATAGGCTTCAAAGCTACAGAGAAACCATGTCTCGAAAAACCAAAAAAAAAAAAAAAAAAAAGAAAAGAAAAGAAAAGAAAATATAGACTCTACTTGCCAGAGGGACCTACATCATAACATGCATTGTGCTTTTCTCAGGAACAGCAGGAAGATGGGAATTTTAACAGCTTTCCCATGGCCATATCGCTTCCCCAAGTACCCTAGCCATAGTGGATCTCTTTTTCTTGACTGTCTTTGTCCTTGGACAAATGTAATCACTTTCTTCTCTCAGGTACAGATGTTTCTATGAAATAATTGAGATTGTTGGTTGTTTGGGAGCTGCCAAGTGTTTGTTAAACTCCAGTCAAAACAATCTTTAACAAAATGCAGCTAGAGCTTATGAGAACTTACTCTCCAGGTTAGAAAAATGTGCATCATAGCCCTGTATGGGAGAAACAAATGTCAATTGGCAGTCATTCCTGACCTCACCCTGTCATGATGAAAAATGACAACCTTACATTTTCATTTTCCAACTCAAGGTTCTTCTGCATCATAATGCCCACTGGGAAATATTCTCTAATGGACACTATGACTGTGTATTATTTCACATCGATCCTCAACAAAATAGAAATCACATTTTCCAACACTTTCGAGATCAGGGAAGTAAAGTTCAGAGAGGTTCTTTGGAAACACCAATGTCAGAACAAGAGATGCTGGAACTCAAGCTCAGACCTGCCATCCACCACTAGCATCTTCGGCACCACCCCAGGTAGCCTTCATTGGCTCAACATATCCTTGGCCCCGAATTAAAGATGTACGTCTGCAGCATCAGCTTTACTTCAAAAAGTAGTTCCTTCGTTAGCCTTCCCATAGATTTGTTCCTGTAATGAGATCTTGTTAATGCTTAAATTGTTCTCCAAAGATTTAAACAATCACTGTCATTGCCAATAAGCAAAGCCACATCGCCAGGCATTCAGTGCCACTTTTAAGTCTGTTTCCCAGCTATGCAAAACACACGTCAAAATACTCGATCATGTACCACACACACACACATTTTCTTTTCTTTCTGTTTGGTATTTGCTTCTTGGGACATAATCTCATACTGCAATCCAGATTGTCCTGAAACTCCTTATGCAACCCACATTGGCCTCAAATTCATGACAACTCTTCTGCCTCTGCCTCCCCAGCTGCTGAGATTATAAGCATGAGCCACGTGCCCAGCGGCACACATCTTCCTGCAGGCAGTTTCACTAGTCCAAGACTGTAAGTGAAACATATTTCTTTTATTTTCACTACAGAAGAGCAGAAAGTATTAAAACAATATGTTAACTGTGAGGAATATGTTCACTTGTGGGGTAGGAGCATGGTCACAGATGAATAACAGGGTTTGGTGTTAGAGCTGCTGATGCGGCGCAGAGAAAAAGCTCTCTGGGGCTTGAAAGTAGCTCAGAGTGACGTCCTGAAACAGCACCTTCCAAGCATGCACTAGTCTACACGGCATCTAGAGTCATTCTCTGCAGATGAACACAGGGTACAGGCTCAGGCTTGCACTTGAGACGTGGAAGGAAATCTGGGTATGGATGAAAGGAACTGCTTCATTTGGCTTTCTTAGGGGAGCTGCTTTGTTGCGACTCAGAAACCTTGACTTGGAAACCAAGCGTTCAAGGATAGAGGGAACATGAATATATAAAAGTGATCTTTTCCCATATAATATAAAGAATCTAGACAGTCATTCCATGTCTGGACTCGGAAGAAGTCAGTCCACATCACTGCACCACCCACTACTCTACGGGTCTCTTTTCCGACCACTTGGCACCAGACAAGGGCTGGCGTTTGCAGACGCACTGGTAACTTCCTTACATTTATGACCCACTAGGCATATCCCTTAGGAATTTGATGGAGGAGTGGGAAAGGTTTCCAGTGGAATTGTAATTTGTCATGCTGCTTTGTTGAAGGGAAACCTAGCTTCTATTTATACCCTTAATAAGCTACCCCTTGCTTCTTAATTGTATAACTTGTGGAGTTATGGGATATATAAGTTTAAAATATCTTTATCTGTTAACCCTAGATGTTGTCTGCTTATTATAGACACTCTCTTAAAATGTTCTTTTCTAAATAAAATTAGTTTTTGATTAAAATTATTAGGGAAGTTTTACTCTTTTATCAGTTTTTATTTTTGATCTTGGTTCCAAGACTTACTGTAATGAACAATAAGATATTTCTGAAACAGATATTGTGATGATGGTGTAATCTGAGAACACAATGACTATGGTCACTGAGATTATATGTGTTCTTTCTAAAAAAAAAAAAAAACCCCACCAAATATAGCCAGAAAAAATATAACAGGAGGCTTGATTTTAGATAACCCAGGCCTTACATAAGCAGAGCAACTTTCATATGACATGCTGAACTAGCACTTTCCAGGCAAGAACTGCTACTCTATGTGACTTCTAGAGGTGTCACAGACTCAGGCTCACAATGACTACTCAAAATTCACACATGGTTTTAATACTTCCAACCCTTTTGTAGTGAAAATAAGCTCCACTTGCTAAATAAAAGGAACTTAACTTGTTCAATATTGCCTTCTGTTTTTCCCAATGTCATTAATTTGTGTGCATTAGGACAGTTTATAATTACACTCTCTCTTTTTTAAAGATTTATTCATTTTTTTCTCACTCCAAGCTTTATTATAGGGCTCTAATAATGAAAACACCTTGGTACTGACATAAAAAGAAACAGGTTGACTAATAGAATCAAATTTAAGTTCCTGATATTAATCCACATATCTCTGAACACCTGATTCTTTACAATGAAGCTAAAATTAGACAGTGGAAAAAGGAAGCAACCTCAAAAAATGGTGCTGACATAACTGGATGTCACCATGCAGAAGAATGAAAGCAGACCCATATTTATATGCATGCACAAAATCAAGTCCAAATAGATCAAAGACCTCAACTGAACTACATAAAAGAGGAAGTGGGAAGTAGCCTTGAATTCATGGACACATAAATGCATAGAGATAACAGTTTAGCTAGAACCCACCATTCTTTCCCACCCTGCAACGCTGCTCGGGAAGGAAAACCTGTGCTGATCAGTCAGAACAAAGAAACCTATCCTGTGAGCTCTAAATCATGTTCTATGCGCCACACTGGGATCCACAGTCTCTCTTCCATATCTCACCCTGGGACCCGTGATTCATCACAGGGACTGTGGCTCACAGCTTTTCCTCCACAGGCTATGCCCTTGTCCACAGAAAGTGCTGTGATTTGCTACTGATGGCTCTCAGGTACAGCCATAGCGCAAATGTTTGCAAATGGAAGCAATTGAAAGTATTTCTTTCTTAAAACCTAGTTAGTAGGTCAGTCAAAAGGTCGGGCCAGATCTGATACCACAAAGATTATCTGTGTATATTTATCCTATGTATTTAAACATAAAATAAGTAGATTTTTTTCAGATTCATCATGTATGGCCAAGGCTTTTATTCTAGTCATTGTTCACTTATTGGGAAGATGTAATTTTTGTGCTTTCCTACTTTCATTTATTTTAGGTATAATAAACTCATATATGCACATGAACCAGCTGCAGTAAGCATTAATATCTTCCTAACATTACTCTTTTAATTCATTCTTGATTTTTTATTTTTTTAATTCAGATACATTTTTCAGCCCAAAGCAATTTTATTATTATTTTTTAGAATTTCATACATACCTGCTATAATTACATCATTTCTACCCTTCCCTTTTCCCCACCTTCAGCTTCTGTCTACCCTCAAAATTATGACCTTCCTTGGGTAATTATCGTTTTGCATACACACACACACACACACACACAAACACACACACAAGCACATTTACTATTGCTCATATATTCACATGCTTAGGACTGACTACTGGGGACTGGATAACTAGATGGGGCTCATCCTGTATGAAAATGGATTCTTCCTCCCACAGCAACCACTGACTGCCCATAACTCTTCATCTAGTAGTGGGGTCTCACAGAATTTTCAACACACATAGGCTTGTCAACTAGCATTGTCTTTAGGTTGATCTGGTTAGGTTACCATATTGTTGAGATTTAATGATTCATCCAGATCCTTTAGGCAGCTTCTTAATCTTAGCAACATATTTGTTCAATCTCCTGCACAAAACTATACAATCTCATTCTCAAATTGCATTCTTATTTTATAATATGACACTTAGTGAAAGTAGATAATTAATACTAATTCAACTGTGATAAATATGTTTGGGTAGAACTAAAGTTTAGATAAATATTCAACTCAGCTTTGAGAGAAGAGATAGACAGACTCTCTTGCATGGACTATAAAACCGGATTGCCTGGATAGAAGCCCCAAGTCATCTATTTGCTATTTTTTTCAATAAGATGGTTTATTGATCCAAAACCATGCATATAACATAAAACACACATAAATATGCAAGTACATCGTTCAAAGGACATGAGTTCCCTGCCTACGATTTGAACACATCTCTGTCATCTGGCTATTTTTTAACTTTACATGGTTCCCTTCTTCTTAACATCTCTGCACCACTTCTTCATATGCAAAATGAGAACAGTGTACATATTAAGGTCTCACTGTACTGAGGAAGGGCCACATTTATGATGTGGGATTCCCCTCTGTATGTTGTGAATACCATCGGTTAATAAAGAAACTGCCATGGCCTGTTGATAGAGCAGAACTTAGGTAGGCAGAGAAAACTAAACTGAATGCTGGGAGGAAGAAGGCAGAGTCAGGGAGAAGCTATGTAGCCCTGCCAGAGACAGATGCTGGAACTTTACCCAGTAGGCCACAGCCACATGGAGATACACAGATTAATTGAAATGATTAAATTAAAATATAAATTTTAGCCAATAAGAAGATAGAACTAATGGGCCAAGCAGTGTTTTAAATAATACAGTTTCTGTGTGGTTATTTTGGGGCTGAGCAGCTGGCAACCAACAAGCAGCCCCTCTTTCAACATACTTATGCAAAGCACTTAAGAAAAGACCACAGAATGTGCTCACTGAGATAGATATGCATTATATATTCTTCCTAGCAAGACAAATTCAGTATACTAGGAATGTCCCTCAATGTGTTTTGCAAATAGAATATATAATGTTAGCTCATCTGGCAAGTGGGATAAATTTAGGCCATCTAAAAGGAGCTGTTATTTCAGTATTTGCTTATCCATTAGTGGCCAGTATTAGATCATAAATATCCTTAGAAGAGGACTCAGATGTATTTCATTCTCTGCACATACACAATACACACTGCCTGCAGTCACTAAATATTTTCTAAGTAAATGAATAAAGCAAGTTCAAACACAGTGATATGGTGAGGCTTCTACACCAAGCCATCAATGCTACACTATAAACACAGATTGCTTCACATTTAAGGAATAGTCTCTCTTCTCTGTGCTGATCTTCTGTATAGGATATTGAATTATCTCTAGCTTATGGGTAGAGAGCACAAAGTGGTTAAGCAATTGGTCCCAGGTTACACAGTGAATCACCAGCTGTTGTGGCTGGGGCTCAAACTCAAGATTCTCTATGACTTCACCTTCCTAGTGTCATTATCCACTTCAAGAAGCCCTAAAAATAATCTCAGCTAATCCTGTCTCCCTCAGAGCCATCTCTCCCAGTTTTTCCTTTCTGACTTTGGATGTCCCTAACTCTATTTGAGGCTAAACTCTAAGCACCTGTGTAGGAAACAAACCACTACTCTTCCACTCTGCCTCATTGTCTCCATCGCTATAGCTCTCTCATAAAAACAGTCGAGCGTGAGATTAAATATGGCTTATGGAATATGAACATCACTTGTTTAATTCGCTTTAAATACTTTACCTTTGATGCATTTAATAACATAAATATGTTAATACCAATAGCACTGTTTTACATCAACAAGCATAGTGCTTTAGATTCTGTCAAGGTCTCCCGCTCCTGCTAGTCACTCCCAGATCATCCGATGATAGAATGTGCTGCCAGAAACAGTGGATGGACAGTCCTTCAGGACTCTACATACTAGTAACGTAGTGAAATTAAATGGCTACGACATCCCAATCTAAGCCAATCTTTAAGACAACCCAGCAAATAAGAGGAAAAGCCCAAGTGTTTAAACACATTCGAGCACTCAGATTTCTTTTTATTTGTAACCACTCCTAAAAATGAGTCTTTACTGTTTTATAGCTCTTGAGAATTACTGGTACTAAGAATATTGATTGCCCCAACCCGACTATTAGGATGTAGGTACAATGTCTTTGTTTTCACAAGCCTCTGTATCCTTTCCCCCATATTAAAAAGAAACACCCTGAGTTCATTGGATTCAACCAATTCAACAAGTATGTAGTCAACTTTATAACGTTTTAAAATATTTTTAATTAATCATTTCTCTGTGTGTATGTGCATGCACACAAAGCTCCAAGTAAAACCCACCATAGTTAGTTCTCACCTTCTACCATGTGGGTTCTGGGGATTGAACTCAGATCCTCAGGCTTGACAATAGGTGCTTTTAGCTTCTAAGATAGCTCTCTGGCCCCAATTTTTCTATGTTTTATCCACTATATTGGATTCCTTGAGAACCAGCAATTGCTTCAGGACAGTCTCTTCTATGGACTTAATATGAAACAAAAAGTTCAGGATTTATTTTCCTGTGAGAACAAGATAATCACTAAACTGGGGCTTAATAAAGTATTTTGGAAATACAAACCAAAGGGATTGGTGTTCATGATTCTGTAACTGTCAAGGAGGAAGTATTTTATGGTTTCCTTACTATTCAGATTAGAAAGAAAGGCTTCCAATGATAATGGCACTGGGTTTTGATTCTACTGCATGTACTGGCTTTTTGGGATCCTAGTCTGTTTGGATACTCACCTTCCTAGACCTGGATGGAGCAGGGAGGGCCTTGGACTTCCCACAGGGCAGGGCACGCTGACTTCTCTTAGGACTGGAGAGGGAGGGGGAGGGGTGGAGTGGAAAGGAAATGGGAGGAGGGGAGGAGGTGAAAATTTTTAATAAATAAATAAGGAAGAAAGAAAGAAAGGAAGGAAGGAAGAAAGAAAGATAGGAAGAAAGAAAGACTTCAGTAAAAGATGACAGTGACTCGTGACATGGAGAAAAGCAAAGGCCCCACTGAGTAAGAGTTTGCCGGAGCGGCTGTTCTGGAATCCCTGGGAGAAGAATGAAACAGCTGGAAGGCCAGACTCATCTCAGCTATGGAAATCTGGGATGCTGGTGCAGGAGGAATGACTTGGTGAATAGACAGCTTGCTGCACAAGAGGTGTGTTGATACCCTTAGCATCCATGCTAAAATCCAGCCCATCTCTGCATGTCTAGAGCCCCAGCAATGAGGGGAAGGGCAGAGACAGGAGGATCCTGGGGACTTGCTGGCCAATTATTCTAGCTCCAAGTTCAAGAGAGTTACTATTTCAAAAAAAAAAAAAAAGACAGAACAATATGGAGGGATACCCAATGTCAACTTCTTGCCTTACACACACACACACACACACACACACACACACACAAGCAAACTTATGCCCCAACACAGAAGAAAGTTGAAACTGTTGTGACTGTATAATTTGCCTACCTTGGGATCCTTATCACCATATAAAGTCTCTTGTGCCATACAAAGTATCGCAGTTACAAACTCAAGTGATTAGGTTACAAACATCTGTTCATTTCTGTTGCCATGATAAAATACTCTCACAAAAAGCAATTTTGGATAAAGGGAATTTAATTCAGCTTACAATGACAGGTTATAGTTCATCATTGTGGGGAAGTCAAGGCAGGGAACTTCCAACAGCTAGTCGCTACACATCTACAATCAAAAGAGAGAAAAGGATGCACACGAGCTCACTTTCTTGCTTGCTCACTGCTTCATTTCTCCATTCGAACAATCCAGGACTCTATGCATAGGGAAAGGCATCATTGCCACTGGACTTACTCTCTCTACAATTAAATTAATTAGGACAACCTCATGCTCAAACAGACATGCTCACAGCCTAACCCAGTGTAGACAATCCCTCATTGAGACTTTCTTCCCAGGTGATCTAGGCTATGTCAAGATGACAAACCTAACAACATCTTTGAGAGGTATACCAATGTATCCCCCCATTACAATAGCATATCCTTCAAAGTCGTGTGATAATGATTTATTGCTATACAATGGTCTTCCTAATTAGAAAATAACAAATAAGCCATATATTAAATGGATTATAATTAGCAAAGAAATTACCTTGCAAAAGATTGTTTCACTGATCGTCCCGGTTGCTCAATGGAAAATTATTTATATAGAAGGATATTCAGAGATTATTTTACATTCTTTTGAATGTCATCAATGTTGCTTTAGATATTTTTACTCAAAAGTTATTAATGAAGAGAAGAGTTTCACGGTTTGGCAACACAAAGTAGCAAATCACAGACATATTGTTGGTGTCACCCATCAATTTACAGGGAAGGCAGTCAGCAAAACGGAGGTTCTGCCATGCGAGTGGTGGTGACATCATGGGGTCTGAAAGTTCTAGAGCAAAATCTGTCCTGTAACTAACTTCATATGCTCATGTCTTATTAAGTTATAAACAGATTTCATTAACACAGGCTAAAAAAAAATCTCTCCATTACCAAAAAGAAAATGTTTTATAAAGCCATATCATGTTAATCCTTTAACCTCCCCATATCTATTTTTTTCATGCAATTGTTCTTTGAAAATGGCAACTCTTAGGGAACAAGACTCACATTACAAAATATACAGACTTCCCATGTGATACTATATGCATGTTTTATTGGAAAGACATAAGTCTGCTACGTCTGCTTGTTTGTCACTTAGACTTGTTCAGTTTCTCATTCTGGTTTCTAATCTGATCAGAAGAGTAATTTTAAGCACACACTGAAATTTTCAATACTAGGAAGAACCAGATCCTAGAAGAACAACAAGCTATTGCTACCTACATTTTGAAAATCCAGACATGTTATCACGCCGGTTAACAGATGTTCCTCATTTTCACTCAAATGCCAATGACCATCTGGCCATCCAGATTCAAGAAAAGTTTTATGAAGATACGTTAGTCAGTACTCATAAATTTTTCTTAGTATCAACAAAATCCAATGACTTTCATTTACAAATTTTTAACATAAACATGAATAATTAAAGAACGACACTGATCAGGAGCGAAATCAGAAGTATCATACAAGGAACTTCAGAGGAAGATAAGGTCATGCCCTAACTAAAGTGGAGACATGCAATGAGAAGGGGCCTTCTCCTAGCTCCTTAAATGTCAGTCAAAATCAGCTCTCAAGAAAGGGCAGCATCCTGAATATTCATTCCTCAAGGAAATAGGCTCCCTGCTTGAAAGGAAACCAATGCTGTAAGGTTTCTTTCACATTGAACAAGCTGAGCAGTAAAGAAGCTGGTGTGTTAAAGTCCATCATTAATTTTCATTTACAGCCTGCTTTGCTGGGTCCATAGGGGTTCAAAGCCTTGTCAGACATCTAAAGAGGGATCCAGGACTTCAGTTGTGTTTTAATGGAAAGAGTCTAGTGATATAAAATCTATAAAGCTTCTTTTCTTCCTCCATCTCCTTTACTCAGAGAGGAGATAAGTTTAAGAACCCTTTAGGATAGAAGCTTTTTGGAACAAGCTCTTGCCTTCTCTGTTGCACCATACAGGATAGAGTTAATCCTGGGTTAAAAGGAAATAAATGATGATCAAACATCACTTCTTACCTAAATCACACACAGCTTCAAAGAACTCCAGCTGAATAGAAAACTCCCTAAGAGCACACATAGGGTCTTCCACATCTTCTCTAAACCTTAGGTCACTTCTAGAAATCTGCTGGTGAAAACGGCACTTAAACAAGGTGAGAAGAAATGAGGGATGAAGGAAAGCAGGTAAGAAAGCAAAGGAAGGGAGAAAAAAGAAAGGTACAGCAAAGGAGACAGGGGAAGTTTCAGAGAGAGGAGCACTGAGATGGAGAGGGAGCAGTGAAGGGGCTGGGAGGGAGGAAGCTCACCCAGTGAGTCATCTGCATCTTCTGAATCCTCCCTGGGAGTTACTGAAAGTTCCCTTCTGACATTCAGCTGGCATTAATGTGAAATCAGTTCCCGGATTATTTTAATGACTCACTTAGAAAATACCAAAGACTGACATGTCTGTAGATACAAGTGACTTCGCTCTCTTTTACAGTATCTTCATATAAGCATCCAGAGGTCCTTCTGTTTTCACAGGAAACAAC
This sequence comes from Arvicola amphibius, assembly GCF_903992535.2. NCBI lineage: Eukaryota > Metazoa > Chordata > Mammalia > Rodentia > Cricetidae > Arvicola > Arvicola amphibius. The sequence goes on along the minus strand of NC_052055.2, from coordinate 105,728,080 downwards.
ACATCCATCAGAGTTTTGTATAAAGATTACATGGTTTTCTTTCAAACCTTAAAATCCACACTGGTCATTTGCCTTTTGCTTCTGAAAAGGAGTTGGAACAAATGCCAGGAAGGTGATACCCCTTCGTATTTGCACAGTTCACTGGGAGTTACCCCCCCACACCCCAATTGCATTGTATAGAAGAGAAACCTGAATTCCAAAGGGAGCTATCCAAGACACACCCAGCTGCTGAGCTCTCCCATAGGCAGGACTGAACAGCTCCTCATCTACGTCCTATCAGACAACTTCATATGGAAATAATCTTCTCACTCGAGCTTCCAACTGAGGATATAGTATCCTATTTAAGAAAAAAAATCAGGGTTTCCTGTAGCTCATGTTGACCTCAATTAGTAACAGATTACCTTGAGTTACTGGTCCTACTACCTCTACCTCTAGAGTGTTGGAATTACAGGAGTGCCCACCATGCCTAACTTTATACAGTGCTGGAATCCACAAGTTTCAGACAGACTAGCCAGCATTCTACTGACTAAGCCACCTCCCCAGTCAACTTATTTAATCCATTGCTTCCATCATGTGGTTCTTGTTGTGCAATTACTTCATCAATTAAGTATATTGTCACAAGGCAGAGAAACTAAACTTGGTCCTTACGCAATGATATTGAGACGGAAGCTTGACAGTACATATGGAAATAAGTATCGCTCACCGCTTGTATGACTTCCTTTCAAAAGTATTTCTCAATTTGGTTAAAATTTAAAAAAAAAAATCTAGGAAGTAACGTTTGGGTGTAGCTGGCCTCTGAGGAGCTAGAAGAAAAACTTAAGGGCAAGAAGCCTATGAAATTATGCAGACACTCTCATGATGGGATGGGGTTTTTCGAAGCAGCATATACAATGAGATGGGGTTTGCCAGTGCAAGAAACAAGTCAAAGGCAACACAATGAGCTACTGTACTTGTGAAAGTGTCTTGTCCCAGAATGCTCAGAAAGGTATTTAGAAAACAGAAGTAAGCAAAGGAAGTAAGTTTGATGCTTCAGGACATTCTCCTGAGCTGTCACAAGTAATTACATTAAAAAAAAAAAAAAAGGAAAATCCCTAGACAGACTGCAACTGAGTTTAAAAAGTAAAAATTTATGAGCTACTGCAAGTTTTGGAAGGAGAGAGAGAGAGAGAGAGAGAGAGAGAGAGAGAGAGAGGAGAAAGGGATGAAGGGACAGCATGGTGAAGGGAAGGCAAGTGTGTGAACCACTCTTCTGGCAATCCTGCTACAATGTCACAAGCTCCCAGAACCATGGGACCACAGATCTAAGGTCATTTTGAGAGGTCTTCTCTATGAGCCACAAAACACAAAACAAATGCTTGTTCACACTCATCTCTGTGTAACAATGCTATCCCAATGGCAGTGCTTCCTGGTGGTAGCCTTTCCTTTATAACCAGAGATGTCTATGAGGCCAAGTTATAACGAGACCTCTGGGTTCAGTAAGCTTCTTGAGAGGAATACATAACCTGTCTAAATTCTACACACACACACACACACACACACACACACACACACACACACCGAGCAAGATGTATGTATATGTCTCATGCAATTCTCATTCTTTCCCCCTCGGGAGTTTGTCTCCATTTTATATAAGAGGAAACTGGATCCTACATAGGATGCACAGTTTGACCACATCCACACAGCCAGGAAGTGGTCACCAGCCAAGATCTAAATCCTGTTACTCTAACCCTAAAACTGATGGTGCTACTCGCTGTGCTACGTTGCTTTTATTGTTTTTATTATTTTGCAGATGATGGTATGACCTATGTCAAGGTAGTTGTTTCCTAGAAACTATTCTTAAATACCACTGAAATTTTCCTAATTTCTTCAAAGTTCATGTCAGCATTTAATTACTAGGTCATGTTTGATGGGGCTGTTGATAAAAAGTCCTACGGAATTTCAAAGAAGGGGGACGTGATAGATCTAATGTGCGGGTCCTTTGCTATAGACTAATGAGAGTACATCATTAAGACTGTGTGGTGGTCCCCCTTTGTGTATACCTTATAGATTGCCAGGTATTTGGCACCAAACAGCAGTGATTGGCATTTTATCAAAACTTATAACTTTACATATTAAAATTAAAAGGCAATGAATAGAATATTATTCAAATAGCATACTATCTTTCTTGAGATCTTTGATTTCGTTATAGCATATACTATGTAAAAGAAGTCATGAATGAAAAGTCTTAGATTATAGAGCCAGCAAAAGTGGCCTACTTCGTTTCTTTTATGAGTCTCTGTTCTATTAGCTCACCCACTCGAGCACGCAAAATGCTAAGCACCCGCTATCATAGAAGCGTCTCAGTTGTTTATTACAACTGAGGCTTTGGCATTAAAGAGTGACATTTTCAATTTAATTTTTAGCCTGCGGCAGAATTCTAAATGAGTCAGAGCGCCTGGCTTTGAAATCCCTTGGAGCAGAAGCACCTTCATTCTTTGGACCTGGGTCTTTCTACAGTATTTCCATCTGTAAACAGAGTCGCCAAAGCTACAGCTGTTTTTCCCAGACTTCCATAAACTCACTGTCTTTAAGAGCGCCTTAAGAAGAAGAAGAATGCTTGATTTGAATTTTAGAGGCCATTTCTTTTAAAGATACATGCCGGGAGTCCTCCTGACATTTTAGCTACTTTGGAAACTGAGCCCTATAGTTTTACTCTGGAGAATTCCAAGTATTTTATTTGAAGGTGTATCCCCGGGGGTTCAGAAGCATACAACTTTAGGACCTAGCCTCATTTACAGATGTGCAAATTTTCCATCATTGTGGCTTTTCTCATCTTTATGGAACACAAGCCTTTTAAAACCTATTCCAATCAGTGTAGAGTTATGCATTTTCAAGCATAACTTGTCTTTGTTTTGCCCTCTTACTCCCTTCTCCCTCTCCATTGCCCTGCCCCCTGTACCCCTCCACCCTTCCCAGTAGCTCCCTTTCTGCTGTCATTGACCATTCTGCCCTCCCCTCCCCCTTTCTTCCTCAGCACCTCCTTCTCTCCTCCTCCTTGTCTCCTACCGAATTTCAAAGTCTGTTGCTCTCTCAGACAGCCATACTCGCACCTGCTAATATTGAAGGTAAGGATCTACGCACAATGGAGGATGTGCAAATTTGCCTTCCTGAGTCTGAGTTGCCCCGCTGTATTAGTCATTGCACTTGGGGGAAGGCTAACAAAATGGCTGACATTCCATCTTGTCTGTGAAGCCACGGCAGCAGGAGTTGGAGCGTGCTGGTCACACGGCATCCACAGTAAGAAGGCTAGGGAGACGAATGTTAGTACTCAGCTCACTTTCTCCGTTTTAGGCACCACACACAGCCCATGGAATGGTGCTGGCGGCAGGATCCACCTCAGTTAACCTAATGTTTGTCACCATCACAGACACCTCCACGGGCTTGTCTCCCGTCTAAGTCTAGGTCCTGTCAGGTGATGACATTCACCACCACACCTTAGCACTCTCCAGATGCATCCATGTCCCTGCCAGTAATTCCTTTTCCTTTGCAACTGAGTAAAATCCCACTGTGTTTATGAGCTCTATTTGTGTTGCCCACTCATCTATGGATGGACATCTAGGCTGGTTCCATATGCCTGCTATTGTGGGTGATGAGGCAATAAAATAGACATCAGGTGCCACTATCCCTACGATAGAATATACAGTCCCCGGGATACATGCCCCGGTGTGGGATAGCTGGGTCATATGGCAGTTTCACACTTAATGTTTTGAGAAACCTCTGGGGTGTTTTCCATATGGTCATACTAGCTTACACTCCCGTGAACAGCAAACATAGATCCCTCTGTGTCCAGACCTGCGAGTATTTGTTGTTTATTGTCTTCATTTTGGCTCTTCTAACCAGGGTGACTCCCAGAGTGGTTCGCTTGGCCTTTCCCTGACAACTAAAGCTGCTGAGGACTGTTCTTATGCTGGGAACTCTTGATTTCATTAGCCCACATATTGACTGGTAGTTTTTGATTATGACTGTTTTTACATATTCTGGACATCCCTGTCTGAAGCATGGCTGCTGCTCTGTGTGTCTGTTCGTGTACTCGTGGCATGGGTTAAAGGGATTGAACTCAGGCAGTCAAGACTGTACAGTAAGGGCTTTGCCCACTGAACCATCTTGCCAGACCCCTTGAACTGCTTCCAGTATCATCAGATCCTATTCAGAAAGTTCTTTTCCAAGCTTATAACTTCTTCAAGTGTTGTCCTACATTTCTCTTGCATCTTCAGTATTTCAAATAAGGTGGTTGGAATTCTATTTAAATTAAAAATATCTTTTGAAAATTGTGAAAAAATTAATTAAGGTGGTTGTGCCCCTTTGATTTTTGGTAACACAAATCTTAATGATATTCTTCTACTAACTGTTTTGGGGTATTTTAGGTTTTTTTGTTTGTTTGTTTATTTTTGTTGCTGTTTGGTTGGATTTTTTTTGTTGTTTTGTTTTATTTTTGTTTTTTTAGTGTTTTAAGTAGGGCCTTGCTGTGCAGCTCTGGCTGGCTGAAACCCACTCTGTACTCCAGAGTGGCTACAATTCTTTTTTTTTTTAAATTTTTTTTCTCATGGTTTATTTTTTTATATTTAAAAATTTCCATCTCCTTCCCTCCTCCTCCCCCCTCCCTCCCCTCCTCCTCCCCCTTCCTTCCCCTCCTTCTCCCCCTTCCCTCCCCTCCCCTCCTCCCATACCTCCCCTCCCTCCCTCTCAAGGCCAAGGAGCCATCAGGGTTCCCTACTCTGTGCTAAGACCAAGGTCCTCCCTACTCCCCCGAGGTCCAGGAAGGTGATCGACCAATGGCTACAATTCTTAAACTTCCTATGTCAATGGTGTTCTTCATAATACCTGGCTCGTGAAAGGCTTTTTTAAGGGTTGCACATATCAAATTATCATCTGCTCATCCATCCTTTGTGAGAAACAAGCCTTAGGCAACCCAAATATACAACACATGACAAATATACCAACACATGACGTGTAGCTGACAGTGTCCACTTCCACTACTTATATATAATCCCTATTATCTTAGATACATTCTAACTAGACATAGTAATTTATTTAAACAGACTTATCGAATACTTACTACTATTATCTATTTTTGAACATAAGAAAATCAAGATATAGACAGGTTAATAGACTTGTCCAAAATCGTAGGTAAGACTAAAATTTAAGTAGTATCTGCCTAGAATATGTACAGTTGACTTTTATTCTATACCACAACACTGTACCATAAGTAAAGAAGTAAACTACCAAATGCTTATCAGACCTGAAGCCATACAGCGATTTCAGTATTTAATGTGTGTCAATGGATATATTCTTTACTAGTAATGTTAACTCAAAAGAAAACTAAGATCACTCTCTTCATCTATACTGAACTTTACTACATAGGCACTTGCCAAGCATTCAGTTGCTTGGTCATTGAACAAGAACAAATCCCATGCCTGTTCTGTGCCTCATACTCAGTGATAAAGTTGCAACATCCTAAACAAGATGTCCTTACGGTAGACTGACAATCTTTTATATCATTGCATAAGTGTCACATGCCCCTGCCCTCCAGTGTCCTAGCCCTCCCTTTCTGATCCCTGAATCATTTTAATTGGGTATCCTTCTTTCATGTGTCATAATTATCTTTTCAACTCACCCAACATTATAATACATGACTGGGTATTTTACCATTAACCCACATCTGGGCTATCCTGTTTCTTTGTTCTTCTTTGGGTCATTTGTTTTGATTTCCATATACCTAGTCTTTCTCTGAAAGTACCTATTTAACTATATCACCATCATCCCTTGCCAGACAAAACAATCAAAAACCAGACTCTCCAATGACTGTAATATAAATTTAATACTCCTTTATGTGATACTGGATACTTAATAAATCTGGCTCTTGTGGATCAGATCAGCCTTGTCTCATTTGTTTCCCATGGGCTCTGGACTATTAAAAGAGAGCAATTTATGGTTCACCAGATTAACATTTATCTTGGTCCTGACCTTCCCCTTGACTTACTTACTACCTACCATATTCCTGCTTCTATCTGTAGGAAGAGAATTTGGAAAGCCCAGTTCAGATGTTACCTACTTCCAGAAAGCTGATATTGACCCCATAAGCGAGATGTAGTCTAGTTTCTGAATGCAGATGGCTCCCTGTCCTTCCCTTCTGCTGTTATGTGCATTGAGTTACCCCTCTTGCACATCTTGCTCATGGGGAGTGCAATTACCTTAACCAAATATTTGTAGATGTGCATAAGCAAAATACTCTGAACATAGAGTATCTATTAAACAGTGTCTCAATAAGTAAAATTGTGAGAGCAAAAGTAAAAAAAATCATCAAGTTGCATTTAGATTAAAAAAATACACAAGTGTTCCATTATCATATTTGCTGTTACAAAAATAGCATATAGAGAATATTTTATATGGAAAAAACAAGTTAAATTTATTTATCTATCTTTACATATATGCACACATTTATATGCCTATACCCATGTGTTAAAATATGTGTGTGTTTATATATATATATATATATATATATATACATACATACGCATGTTAAAGTTTATGTATAGCTGATATGTTTACATACATACACAAATGTGAGGATATGTTTACATGCTTACACACATGTTGAAGTTATATATCCATATCTACATGCATATGACTAGTCACTTCTTTGATTTAAGGTAGTGTTACTTTTGAGTCTATTTCGCTATTGCCAGTGTTGGAATTTTATAATATGTCTTTCTTAAATTTGGAAGTGGCATCAGGTTGATATTAAAGAACACAGGAGGGAGGAGGAGCTGTACCCAGTTCCTAGTGTGAGACCCCAGAAGGATGAAGAGACACACTAGCAGTTCACTTTTCAGGGTTCACAATTCAGCCTTCTGATCAGATCCAGCTGAGGATTCAAGCTGCATTCACTGAGTGTATCACAGAGCCCTTCCACTGAGTTGAGCCTAAATGCTATCTTTTAAGCTTTTCTCAGAATCAGCTTTTAAGAAATCCAGTTGAAACATGAGCCTGCACAGTGCAAAGAAACTATTTTAATTTCTTGGGTTCACTATATAACTTCTAGCATCAAGATTTTATTTAAGACTTTGTTCTCAATTTTTGGCTCTGAAAACTGGAATTGTGATTTTCCCTCACTTTTCCTCTCTGATGACAAGAAAGCAGGAAGAAAACCGTGAGAGCAAGTCAGTTATTTCAGCAGGGGACTCTACTTGCTTTCTCATCTGTATCCAAGACGTTACCTCCATTGTATTAACCTTATTAGATACTTTCCTTATTGTAAATTGTTCTGCATACTTTAGGAGTTATATTTGTAAGAGCACACTATTTGAAGAACAAATATAGAGGGTGCACTAGTCCATTCCTCCCTTCCTTGAACAAGCACCTATTGCCTGTTTTAGAGTCCAGAGCACCTGAAAGAGCAAAAGGGCAAAAGTTTCTACCTTCGTGACCCTAATTTTAGCTGTGAAAAACAAGTATTAAGTGGGATCCAAACAACACACACAAAATGTTCAATGAGAATTTTTCATGGGAAAAAATATAATAAAGTAGAACTGAGATGGGAGAGGTTTGCGGCCTTAAATAGGACATGAAACCTGATCAAAGGACAGAAGCAGTGACTCAGCCATCTGAGAGGAGAGAGTGCGTTAATCAGGTTGTGGATACAAAGGTTACTGAGCCTTGAGCGCCAGGAGACCAGACAGCTGGAGGGAATCAAAGTGGGAAGGAGATGGCCGACTAGGTGGAAGATCTCAGAAGCTCCGGGAAGGAGGATTTGACTCAAACAGCAAAGAAGAAAGAACAGTAGTTTCATTTGGGTCACATTATCTTGCTAACTAATCAGTGTGTAGGTGGTTTTACTATAGGTCAAAGAAAATATAGAATTATGTGATGGAATGGTGGGAAGCAGCAGCTTGTTCTTATTTAGGAAAAGTGTTGATAAATGACATAACAGTGTACAATATCATGTGTTATGCTTGAGTCTGACATGCTCTGTTGTTACCTTTAAGTCTTAGATGCCACATAAATGCATTAGGATGTAGGATCTGTGAAATGGTGACGAGACTTAAATTGAGGTTATGAAAGCCAGACCAATTTTTATAGGCTGAGGGTCCTTTTCAACAGAAGGGAGAGACACTAAACATCTCTTTATTATGTGAGGACTCAACACACAGGTGGCCGTCAGGAACTCAGAAAGGGAATCATTGCTGCGGGTCAGGTCTCATGCAGTCATGCTTTGAAATTGGAATTCCTATCTTCGAACCTATGGCATATAAGTGTATGTCGTTAAACCGCCAATCTGTAGCAAACTGATGTGATAGCCTAGCAATCTGGTGTGACAAGTAAATGTTTAGGAAGTTCCCTACAGGGATCTGAGAATTTAAATGTGTGTGTGGGGGGGTGTGTATGTATGTGTTTTTTTTTTTTTTTTTTTTTTTTTTTTTTTTTTTTTTTTTTTTTTTTTTTTTTTGGTTTTTCGAGACAGGGTTTCTCTGTGGCTTTGGAGCCTGTCCTGGAACTAGCTCTTGTAGACCAGGCTGGTCTCGAACTCACAGAGATCCGCCTGCCTCTGCCTCTATGTATGTGTTTATGTATGTGTGTGTGTCTGTATGTATATATGTGTACATTATGTAAGTTGTATATGGGTGTGTGTGTGTGTCTGTATATATATACACGTGTACATTATATAAGTAGTGTGTGTGTGTGTGTGTGTGTTTGTGTGTTTGCATCTTGCTCCTGATACTGATGAGAGTCAGGTACAGTGGCTCAGGCCTGTGTTCCCAACACTGGGAAGTTCAAGGCCAGTCTAGTACTACTTAACAAGATCAAGACTCAAGAATGGAAAACTACAAACTAGTGCTGGAGATATGGTTCCATATTTAAGAGTGCTTGCTACTCTTGCAGAGGACCTGTGTTCAGTTCACAAAACCCACATCAGATGCTGCACAATTACCTGTACCTCCAGTTTGAGGAGATACCTTCTTATGGCCTCTGTGGGTGCTCATACTCATTTACACATAACAATACACACATAATTAAAAATAAGAATATATTTTATTTTTCTTTAAAACATGCCTCAACTAACAGCAATCAGTTGTTTATTTGTTCATAAATAATTTATCTGTGGCTATTAGCAAAAAATATCACTATAAAACTGTGTGTTCATATTTTTCATTAGTTCATCAAAAATATATTGGCATACTACAAAGTAATAACTATGTTAGGTAAAACAAAATTAATTTTAAAAAATACGAAACAACCTGTAGCCTCAAATCAATGTATATTAAATGGGGAAGGAAGGATTTGTTTTGAACAAATCTTTGTCCTCTATGTCAGAGAAACTGCCTGGATAGATGGGGCATGGCAATCAGACCTGCATCTTAGAGCCATGTGCAGAAGAGATTTGAATGAAACCTGACTGGGGCAGAAAGATGGACTAGGAAGCTGTGGAAAGGTTGGAAGCCGAGACACTCCACGCAGGATTGGGAGCCGAGGGGAAAGCAAGAATCCATTTTTAGAATGAAGTATTGACAGGACTTTTTATGACTAAATAGGTGTGGGTGGCATAAGGGGGAAGGAATCAGAAATAACTCCTCGTTTGCTGACTTGAACAACTACAGGGATGGTGGTTATAGTTAGTGAGTTCAGCTCAGGACAACTCACAACACATTGGTAAACTACAATTAGGCAGCGGTTTGTGCTGCTGAGATCCGGGGTGGGGATGTCAGATTGCAGAGATCAACTGACAGCATCCCCCAAATTCCAACCCTTAAGCAGTAGACAGAGCAACAATTTCTCCTAAAAGGAATTCAAATACCTAAATAGGATGGGGGGAAGGTTTCATGGAAGCCATAAAAGGAGAAATTGTTTGTGCTATTCTGCTATGGTAGTGACTGCTGAGCATAGCAAATTCATCATGACTACTTATTTTTGATAATATTGTTAATAGGAAATATTTCAGAATATCTTTTGACTTAGGTAGGCTTTCTATTGCTGTGAAGAAACACTATGACCAGAAACAAGTTGGGGAGGAGAGGGTTGATTTGTCTCACAGCACTGCTCATCACTGAAGGAAGTCAGGGCAGAAAATCAAAGAAAGCAGAATTGGTAAAGAGGCCATGGACGGTGCCACATACTAGCTTGCTCTCCGTGACTTGCTTAGCCTGCTTTATTATAGAACCCAGGACTATCAGCCAGGGGGTGAGGCCCCACCCACCATTGGCCAGTCCCTCCCACAATAATCACTAAGAAAATGCCCTACAGGTTTGCCTACAGCCCCGTCTCATGGAGGCATTTTCTCAATTAGAGGCTCCCTCCTCTCTGATGACTCTAGCTCGTGTCAAGATAACATAAAAATAGCCAGCATAGCTTTTATAGAAAACTATCAAATTTATAAAGCTTATTTGAGATTAGGTTAAACAACACGCTTGCATTTGAAATATATTATATGCATATATTTTACTGTTGATTAGCCATATGAAAAAAATTCTCTTGAGGTGAAACTAAATTATTAAATTACTTCCTTCACTGCCTCAAACATAATCACTTCAACATGCTGTAGTATTTTAGTTAACAAACACAAGTAATTACATATCAATATCATTTCCTCAGAAAAGAAGTTGCTTCTGTGTTAGATATAAGTATGTGTTGCCAAAAAAGATAAAAACATGTGTCTAACAATTGGAAAAAATCCCAGGACAGTGTGTAACCTCTGAAAAGCTCAACTTACTTATGAAAATTTGGTTAATATATATTCTGATATCATCACTAAGTGGACTGCAAAATTAACAGAAACCCAATGCTTTAGAAAGCCTATAATTTGTATAAATAATATTTTTATATCAGCTCTTTTAGACAAGCTTTGATAACAAAAAATACACATTTTTTGCTATTGCTTCCCAAGATATCAAATATTTACAACAACAGTTGCTTAAAATCATTAATCAAATAATTGGCAGGACTGGGATTTTAATATAATTTTAGATGTATTTCTATATGTATTTTAATACTTTTAAAGTCTATAGAAAGAGACTATTCTTTTGTTTCCCGGACACCTAGACCTGAATAATCACACAGAAACTATGTTAATTACAACACTGTTTGGTCTTTTAGATCAGGCATCTTATTAACTAACTCTTACATCTTAAATTAACCCATTTCTGTTAATCTGTATCACAAGGCTGTGGCCTAATGGTAAGGTTCTGGTCCATCTCTCTGCTTCAACAGCTACATGACATCTGTCTTGACTCCACCTACTCTCGATGTAAATCTCTCCAGCCTGGCTATACTCTGCCCTGCCATAGGCCAAAGCAGCTTTATTCATTAACCGATAAAAGCAACACATATATAGGAGGACATCCCACATCATCTCCCCTGTTCTGTCTAATTAAAAAGGAAGGTTTTAACTTTAACATAGTAACATTATATATAACAAAACAGGTGTCAAGCAAGAATTATAGTTAAAATATTTATATCTAATTTATCTTTTATTGTAACTAAGGAAAACTATAAATATCTAGTCTTCAACTTTTCAGGGACCCCAGAAGGATATAATATTACCTAAATAAACAGGAAGTGCATTCTAAGCATTTTCCAAAGTTCTAGAATTGACAGACACCTTGCTGCCTGGACAGTCACCAAAAGTTCTTCTGTAACATGGGGCATCCATCTTCAGCCTGCAAGCCCATAGTACCCAGCAGTCTTTTCCATGAAGCAGGAAATTTGAAGATCTGTTCTGCCTTATAATGGCAAAGTTCATCAATTGCTTTCTTCTGTGTCCTGCAGAATAGCTTGCAGACTCTTTTATGATGCAGGAATTCTGAAAGACTGTCTCACCTGTAAGCAAGTTCAGCAGTCATTTTTCTGTGTGTCCTACATGTCCAGTTTATAGAACATATCATCAAGCAGTTCAGGCAAGAGTAGTTTCTTTCCCAAATGGCTAACAAACTCCATAAGGAACCTCTTCAATGTGCATTATCCTCTTGAATTAGATTGGTGCTGCCAGGAGCAGATGTGTCTCATTGTCATGAAAGTCTAAGTTCTTAAAACATTTTAAATGTCATATTCCATAGTCTTTGAAGTGTTGAAGATTGTCTAACTAAAATATATTTCTGTATATCTAGAAAACCTAATATGATTATGAGTTTAACTATTACTAATATTAAAATTATTAATCTGTAATTTGAATTATACATTACATTTTAAATAAGCGGTATAAACATAATACCTTAAACAAGAGCAGAAATACATATACATATATACAGTGTAGCAAATCGACCTTGAATTTGTATCAATAGTTCAAAAAGTCCATACCAATGTAACATATTCATATCTTTAACATATCTCCCTTTAAATGAAAACAAACATTTATAAACAATCATTTTTGGAATTTGGGTGTAGTTTTCTCCAAATTGCTTCCTGTTGTTTGTTAGGTGAAGTATTTTTAGGGTTCATGGAGACCTTTTGTGGGGTCTTGTTCCATAAAGCCACATTAGCCTGGAAGAAATCCCCAGGTTCCCATCCTCTGTGGAAACAAAAGAAGAACCTCTTTTCCAAAGCAACATATCCTTAGACCCAAATTTTGAAGTCAAGATACCTTAATGATGGTTAGCTTAGTAGCCCCCAGAATCAAATGTATCTCTGCAGTCAAAAAATTCAAAGAAAACATAATAATATGCCTAATCCAGACTCTCTTTGTATTTTCCATCTTTACATGGCTTATTTTTCTATACTCCTTTAATCTATGAGTGTCTGTACTCTTTCATATTACTTTTACTGTCTTTAAAGACTTTTTATATCCATCTATACTCTTTTCCTGTCTCTCCCAAGTCTATGTACATCTTTAAACACTCTGTCTCTCGTTTAGACGTCTTTTATGTCTGAATCTGTTGTATTGTGTATCTGAAATCCTTTTCTGACAAGGAGCATTTTAAAATGGTAAGCAGTGTGATTGCAGCATCCCTGAATGCATGCTCCACCTCTCTTGGCCTTTCAATTTGGTTCATTTACTGCCAGCTCTGAAACTGCTCACCACCTCAAATCTGAATAGCACTGTGCAGCACATTAACTCTTTTTGTCTGAGTAAAAGCTAAATCTGCCATTCAGAGTGCTGTGTGGCCTGGAAATGTTTCCATGTGTGGTGGTGGGAATCTGCCCTGCTTTTCTGCTTTTTGCATGCCTAGCAACTTGATCCAGCTGCTCGCCCAGGCAGGGGTGCTGAGCAGAAGGCATGCTCTCAGCTACTTTCCTTTTTAGTCTACCAGTAAGGTTCCAGAGCATCTCTCTCCCTTGGCAGCTACATGGCATCTGTCTTAACTCTGCCTACTCTCTATATCTCTTCCAGTGTGGCTATATTTACCCTGCCATAGGCCAAAGCAGCTTTATTAACCAATAAAAGCAACACATATACAGAAGGACATCCCACATCAAAGGTCTTTAAAGGTAAATGTGTAAAATATCAATATATGTGTCCATCTAATATATACTAAATAGTAGTATACTAACTGAAATTAATTCAAATTAACTGAAAAGCTCTGACAACTTAAAGTAAATACGAAATAGTATTTAAGGTATATTGGTTTATTGTCCTGCTATGGTAAAACACTGTGACAAAATCAACTTAAGGGACAAGATGACTTGGCTCACAATCCCAGTTATAGTCTGCCATGACAGAGAAATCACAGCAGAGGAGGCTGAAAAAAAAAAAAAAAAACTGGTCAACTGTACCACATCCACTGTCAAGAGCAGCTAATAAGGAATTAATGCGTGGATGCTTACATTCAGTTTGCCCTCTCCATTTCACACAGCAGAATCCACTGCTCAGACAATGCTCCCACCCACATGAAGTTGGGTCTTCCACATCAGTGAATTTACTTAAGACAAAGCTTCACAGACATTTTCAGAGGCTAACCTCAGTGTAGACAGGTCTTCACCGGTATTCCCTGGTACTTTCTCCTAGGTGTGGAACTGACAAGTTTAATCATCACAATGTATAATGAGATATTAATTTTTAGATGTAGCAAAGAATTGAAATCCAATGTGTAGAACATGCTGGAAAGAAAGGCTTTAAGAGGACGTTATGTGAGCAGATAAGTGCCCCTTACTTTTATGAAGTTTCAACCTGCCATGTGTTCTATATAACAACACATGAACAAATGGCTCACTCTGAGATTATCATGAAATCATAAGCTGCACTATTAGCATGCTTAACATTATAACCAAAATTATAGCTTTGCAAATTGTAAGTAGAGAAAAATTAGAGGTTATATCAAGTACAACAACTGTTAGAAACCCAGAATGCTTTATAAAATTCTATTTCCAGTTAGCATAAATGCCAAAACAGGTTACTCATTCAACGGATGTTTCCTAAAAGCAAATTCCACTGTATAATGGATAGAACTTTACATTAGAAAATCCTTTCCCTATAGGGACTTTCAACAGTTCAGACTTTTAACTCAACTGTTGGTATTGATTAATCTAGATACCTAATATCTAACATAGATGTGTTCATTCACCAAGTGGTGATGTCTTACTGACATTAATAGGTAGAAAACCTTTAATACTTAGCTTTTTATTTATTTTATTTATTTTTTGTTTTGTTTTGTTTTGTTTTGTTTTTCAAGACAAGGTTTCTCTGTAGCTTTGGAGTCTGTCCTGGAGCTAGCTAGCTCTTGTAGACCAGGCTGGTGTCAAACTCATAGACATCCCATGTGCTGGGATTAAAGGCAAGCACCTCCACCACCTGGCTAAATTTTTATATTTTTAAAAGCTTACCAGATATATGATTACTAGGGAGAAAGCAACTGATCGCCAGCATGTTGGAAATGAAAACAGTCAGGGAACAATTTTTTAAAGTTATGCTATAATATTGTTAGCAATGGAAACAGTGATAAAATCAGAAGAGAAAAATCCATCCAAATATGGACCTACAAAATCTAAACAGACAAGTGTTGGTCAGGAGACAGTTTCAGAAACCACTGAAGAGATGGCTCAGCAGTTAGCATTTACTATTCTTGCAGAGGACGGGAGTTTAGTTCACCATAACCACATTTGGCAGCTCGATCTAGCTCCAGGGTTCAACGTTCTCTTCTAGCCTCTGAGGCATTGCCCCTGTCTTGCCTTCTATGTCTTACTGAAGTGATTCAGCCCACTTTCTTTAATCGTGACTTCTTTTACACCCGTGCCTCCGAAGCTCTTTCCTGCGCTGCCGGCTAAACCGCTGTATGTGGAAAACTGAAATGCATTTGTTTTCCAGTGATAGTACCATCCAATTGCTGATTCTAACCAGAACCTTGGGATTCACTTAACATTTGTGTTCATAGTTTGGATTCTGCTGGTGATTTCATTCATCCTTTCCACTAATGTCATTCATGTCCATTTACGTACCACAGACGTGGATCCAGCCTTCACCCCTTCTCATCTAGACTAGCCCAAGCAACTATGACTAGTCACTGAGTGCCCAGGTTTGCTCTTAGTCTGTTATTGAAACATATTTTAAAATTTTAGTTCTAGCTTTCTTTCTTATTTTCATGTAGTAGTTTGTCCATGTTTATGTTTCTAAGTCTAAATTTCTCATCACTCACTGGGTAGAAAATATTATGCCATCTCCCGTGTTGACAGTCTCAAGTTATCGTTCTCTCCTTATTAGACTCTAAGTTTCCAGGACAAGCTAGATCTTATTTTTCCCATAAGGTGTCAAGATATAAAATAAAATTATTCAAGACTTTTTTCAATGGAATGAAAACATTATTGAATGAATGCAAAATTTTAATAACTGAGAGATCTTAGCCCAAAATGTAAGTCTGAGGATGGCGATACAGCTGGCATTTGATTTTCATAGCATTTATAAGTCTTTAAATCCCTGCCCTCATTCTCCAAACTGTGTCAGGAAGTTATTTCATGAATAAACAGGGGGTTAGCAAAAAGCTTGAAGAATACAGGAACTGATGCCAACTAATTTTCCAGTATCCTTTTGTGTATGTAAAATAAGCATATAATAAATGCCATTGGGAATTCGGATAGCTTTGATACACACTAAGTAGTGTGTTGTATCTATAAAAAACAGCATAGATGATACCTTGTGCAACCTGGGAGTCTTACCTCGCTGTAATCTCACTACACATTCGCTTCCAAGCAATAGCTTAGCCTATCTCAGGTCATCTTTTCTAATCAGTTTGATTCTCATTCATACGTCTGTTTGCTCTGACAGAACATACTCAGGATTTTTTTTTTGCTAAATTCCCTAGTTCCTATATATATATATATATATATATATATATATATATATATATATATATACCCATAGATGCCAAAGGGCATTGGATCCCCTGCACCTGACGTTACTGGTGGTTGAAAGCAAAGTGATGTGGAACCAAGACTCTCTCCAAAAGCAGTAAGCACTCTTAGCTGTTGAGCCATATGTCTAGATCTTTATGCAGTAACTTCTGAAACTAAAAATATAAAGTGACTAGATTTTCTCAACTCTTCTCTTTGTGAGTATTGCAGTTGTTTAGTGAATACTTTTAGGCTGACCTGACATATATAATTTTTCCAAAATTATTTTATTAATTATTTGAAAATGCCTTTACATTGTGCAGGAGAAAAGAATTCCACTTCTCAGTGGCATTCTGAGATGCATTTTTCTTACTGTCTCAGTTAACTCTTGTATTGCTGCAACTACAAGAAGTTCTCTGGGGTCTAAATCAACATGGTTTACATGGTGGTCAGGTCTTAAAACTGCCGCTGTTGTGTATTGTTTAAAATTATAGACACATAACTTCTTTATTCTGTCAGGGAAAGTTCCATCTGATATTTTCAGAAGAATCCATAAAAACTAAGGTAGACGGGGTGAGAGGAAGCAAATGTCACCGAGCGACAGAAGCAGCATAATGCCTCTTCATTTTCGTGGCCCTCTCAAATCAAATCTGTGATGGTGAGTGGGGACACCTTGCATCCAAAATGCTTGACATTTTTGCAGTGGCTCCCATTATCAGCTAGGGAGCCAGTGCAGCATTTACCCAGTTACTAATGATGGTGTTTGCGTTCCACAATGCCGTGCTGTTTATCTGGACTTCAGCACATTAAAGCCTCTTATCTGGAATCCTTAGGAACAGATGTGGATCAAGAAAATGTCAAGTTCACGGGGAACACTCGTGTCCTCGGGACATGAAAGGACACCATTAGAGCTTGTCTCCCTGCATTGAACAGCCACAATGCTCACACAGAGTGAGACTTTTTATACAGATTGTAGCACACCTATTGAATACCTAGACTTCAACACCCACATGCAAGACTAGACCCCATTGGCCAAGCAGTAGATGGCTAACACAAAATTAACTCCATAGTATTTTTACTGGCTTTTTGTTTTATATTGTTTTGTTTGAGCATTTTTTTACAATTTTTTTTAAATATTTATTTATTATGTATACAATATTCTGTCTGTGTCTGCAGACCAGAAGAGGGCAGCAGACCTCATTACAGATGGTTGTGAGCCACCATGTGGTTGCTGGGAATTGAACTCATGACCTTTGGAAGAACAGGCAATGCTCTTAACCACTGAGCCATCTCTCCAGCCCTTGTTTGAGCATTTTTGTCTTGTTGGCCTTTCACTTATATATTATAGTTCCCATTTTATATAGTTCACTTATATATTATAGTTCCCTCAAAAATGGATTTGAGGTTGTGTGTGTTTGTGTGTGCATATTTCTTGTGTTTTTATTTCTTCTTTTTACTTTATTATGGTTAGTTTTTGTTTTCTAAAAAGAAAGAATGGAGTTGGGAGAGTAGGGATGTGAGAAGGATCTGGGAGGAGTTGGGGGGGAAGCCATGATCAGAATATATTATATAAAAATAATAATAAAGCAAAGAGAATAAAATTGGACTATCTATGCATAAAATGCAATGTTTGAAATATCAAGTTCATTACTGTCTGGAAAGTTTCCCAAATTCCCCACTAAATTTATCTCTATGTGCACCCATGAGAAAGGAGAGCTTTCTCTCCTTCATGGCTGACATGGCTTATATAACATCGATTTTGTGAAACAAGTGTGTGAGCCATGACAATTTCTGCTTTTAATGACTTGTACTGATTTTTTAAGAGCTCCTAGGGATTGGGTAAGGATAAAGTAACAAAGACTGTGAAGTAGCATAGATATTTTGCTCAATAAAAAGCATGATTCAGCAAAGAGCCATGGGAAGTTCACGGTCCTAGGAACCAAAAAAGATGGACTCTAATCTCAGCAATTCTCCCTGCCTCCCTCCCTGACTCTAATTTCACACCCTCGGAAAAGTTCCTTCATTTCCCAGAGCCTTTACTTCCTTATTGTACAGACAAGCATAATTGGATATAACTCACTAGAAAAATATGAAAAATAAATATGAATAGCTCTTAACAAATGTATAGTCTTCGAAAAACAAAGACCTGATGACTTAATAAAACAGCCATACATATGATGGTAAATAATTCTGAACACAGGAAATATTGAATAGCCCTTTCTGAAAACGCGAATGCTTTCCTTTCTGACACTGGCATCATTGCAGTAGTGATTTTTATGCCTGTGTTTTATGTATGAACCACCAGCCTCTCTCTTGTCTCTATGGGTGGGATAGAATGGGAGCGGAGAAGGTACAGGAGGGGAAGACTCAGCTGCCTTTGATAGAGACGCGATGCCAAAGGTGAGCATGTCTACCAGTTCTCCGCATCCCTAGCTCCCTGAGAACTGGTTAAAATTATCTGCCGTCTTGATCCACCCCTGGCTTATCTATTCGGTGAACTGGGAAGTCCTGGAAGGGCTTTACTGGCTTCCACTGGCCACACCCACACTGAACTGAGCCTCCAAAGCTTGATAAAATGTTTGCGGCCTGCAGTTACATCTTCTTGTCCTTTCTTGCTCTGCAGCTGTGTTATTGCTTCTTAGTCTGTTCTTGGAACACCTTTGTAGTGGAGAGCCCTGGGTTGGGCAACTGGGCAGCATTCGAATGTTTGAAACCCCTTTAGCAAGATGTATTGACCAAACACTTGGTGACAGTAAGGCTTAAGCATAGTTAAGAAACATTCCTTGGTCCCAGGTTGTTTGTAATCTGCCTTTAAAGACCTGGAAGAGGCTGTAGATTTCAGGTGTGCTACAGGGCAACAGGTGCCTTCCTTTCTGCAGAAGAGAAGTTCCGCTGACTTACACTACAGTGGTGGTAAAAACCCTAGGGGTTGCCTTCCTGGCTCCTAAACTCCAATTCGAATCTGTTTGTCTCAAATCTTATGCTGTATAAAGATTTAACTGGGAAAAATGCACAGAAATTTCTGAGGAGGTTGGATTTTTTTTTCTCTCCTCTAACCACATGCTGAAATGTTATATCTATTCAGTGTCTGTAATGGGAGTGTATTGTTTTCTAAAATGAAACAGAGAAGAAAAGGAACAAAATTTAGAATAAGTTATGCAAGACGCTGACTGTGCTGGTTAGTTTTATGTCAACTTGATACAACCTAGTGTCACTCGGGAGGACAGAATAGAGACTCTAATGAGAAAATGCCTTCATAAGATCAGTCTATAGGCAGGCCTGTAGGGCATTTTCTCAATTCGTGATTGATGTGGGAGAGCCCAGCATACTGTGGGTAGGACCACGCTGGGTAGGTGGTCCTAGGTTCTATAAGGAAGCAGACTGAGTAAGTCATGTAGAGTAAGCCAGTAAGCAGCACCCATCCATGCCCTCTGTATTAGTTCCTGCCCTATTTTAATTCCTGTGTTGGCTTCCTTCAGTAGTGGACTGCAATGTGGAAGTATGAGCCAAATAAATGCTTTCCTCCCCAATTTGCTTTTTGGTCATGGTGTCTCATAGCAACAACAGAACCCTAACTAAGACCCTAGCTATGCTTAAATATCCAGGTGGCAAATCTCAGGATATGTACCTCAGCTTCTGTTTGCCACGTAACTGTAGCTCCCATTTCATGCAAGCATAGAGATTTAGAAAGCAGCTAAGAAACTCTGGTGCAGAGACCCTGTCTCATCATCCCAGCCTACAGTGCCTACTTTTTCCTCAATTTCCCACATACTTCCTACAGACCTCGCTGGACAGCTGTCCCCACCATAAATCTAATAATGTAAGTTTGCAGTTTCAACCCACAAGAGTAAATGAGGAAAATGCCAAGAAAATATCTTTTGATCATTTAGTTACTTCAGCCAGAATATGTGAACCAGGGATTCCCAGTACAGAGGCCTTCTAATCTACCCTACCTTCAGGAAACTTCAGGTTACTAGACTGTGCCTGTTGCTGTAGTTTCTTCCTGGGCACGAGGGAAATCCTGGATGGCAGAGAACATGCCTGTCTTTCAATCCACTGCCCAGTATCTTTCACTATCAGTATCTATTACTGACAATTTATTGTCTATTATCTCCATCAAGATAATAAGACACCAAAAATGGAATTTCAACAGGAATACTTGGAAGCTTTGTGCTAAAATTAAGCCATGCAGATGGAAATGGGAATACACGTTGATGCTTTGTTTTCATTACCCTCACTCAGCCCCTAACTCTAAACAGACAGAAGCCAGGACTCAGATCCAACCAGGAGATTCCATCCTAGTGCATGACCCAGGGTGTCAATAGTGTAACAGAGAGATGTTTGCAAAGAGAAGATAAGGAAAATCCAAAGCAAGAATGATGAAAGATACCCAGAGGAAGTATCAAATGATTGGAGCTGGATAGACACTCCAGACTGGGTTGATAAAGATGAAAGGGATACATGACAACAGAGATCCAAACACGGTGCACAGAAGTGGGCCTGGACCTTGGATTGGGACAAGTCAAGCCTGCCGATGCTCGCATGTTAGAACTGGAAGGGATTCATGTTAGAGTGCCAAACTCAGATACCCAGCATTCAAAACCAGGCTATTCCAGCATAAAGTTCTCGGCTTCCTGGGATGTACAATGGGCAAAGTAGTTGTTCTAACTATGACGATCAGTATGAGGAATGATTATATTTTAACATACGAAGCATAACATATGGCCCTCACTAAGTGCTAAGTACATGCTAGCTGGCCATCATATGCTGCTAAGTATGTGCTAGCTAGCCATCATGTGAGAACTTTCAGTGGGCCTCCTCGACTGAGCAGATAAGAAATAAGACAATTTCCTTTTAATTAACAACTTGAGAAAGACAGGGTGTGTGTATGAAGGAAATTATTACCAGTTAAGACAGCACAAAGACTCATCTCATCTGTGAGCATCATCTCACCGATCCGTGGACCAGGAGCCAGAAACCGTGCCTAGAAGTGATTGTTTGTTCTGCTTACCTAGTAAAGATGGAGTTTAGACAAAGGACACTGGAGGCAAAGGCTCAGATACTGTGTCTATCGCATTTGTCCCTGTGTACAGAGTCTCCTCCAGTCCCAGGTTTCCACCCGCTACTCCTGAAACTGTCTTCAAATATTTCATAGTCTCTCGAGTGGCACAGGCTCTAGATGCGTAAGATGTTAATTCAGAAAGTTCACGCTAAAAGACATGGGCCCATGAAGGAAGGAAATATCTGTCCCTCTCCCTGCAGGGACCTCCTGTCTCCCTAGGGGAAGGCGATGACTCCATTATTAGATTGTGGGAACAAATATAAATCAATGGACACAAATAGAAGATACATATGGTGAGAGAGGCACATGAAGGAAGTGGCAGATGTGCAGTCTGGAAAGGCATCCCTGTGTTTGAAAAACAAAGGTGTAACTGTGGTCTCCTTGTGTCTTGTTGGCTCCGGAAAGATGCAGATAACAATTCTGGCCACTTGACTTGAAATTTGGTCCTTGTGTCTCTCCCTCTTCCTTTCATCTATAACAACACAAGATACCCAGCAATTCTCCAAGTTGCCACCAACGTCTTGCAAATGTTTGTGGGATGAATGCCCATGAGCTTTCCGACCCATAGCTCATTAGGCTAAAAGCTATTCTGTTTGATTCATGTTTCGCTCCATGGCATTCAAAGGTGACTTTCTCCTTATTTCTTCTCTCCATTATAATGTATTCTCCTCAATAAATGTTTAGAGAGTTAGGACTATGACGTCATGGTAGGGGGCTTGCCAACATGTGTTAATTACATCCTCCCAGAACTGTAAAATTTTTTTAGAAAGAGTTCAAACCAATCTTCTCATATTTATTTCAATGTTATGCCTTTAAAATATGGTCTTAACCATTCTAATTATAAAAAGAGAATCTTGGATCATCTGGTGAGCAGTTAGTGATGGGGAAGTGCTGTTGAGTGCATTTCCAGTCAAGA
The DNA here is from genome assembly GCF_903992535.2 of Arvicola amphibius. Lineage (NCBI taxonomy): Eukaryota > Metazoa > Chordata > Mammalia > Rodentia > Cricetidae > Arvicola > Arvicola amphibius. Next base: position 105,705,815 of record NC_052055.2, on the reverse strand, counting down.
AATGGAGGATATATGTTCTTTCATGAAATAAAATTAACAACAATTTGGTATATTAGGCACCTCTTCTCTATCTAATCTATCTCTTGATTCAGTCAGACTAACTAATTTGGGATGAAAATCTAAAGGTACTAGTCTAAAGATAAACAACTTCCTCTCATTGTCTTCTTTTATTTTCTACCCATATCCCCCCGCTGCCATTTTCAAGGGGAACAAACAACAAAATAATAGTATTGTCCATGAAGATGGCATTCACGGAATAACATTTATATAAATTAGGAATCAAATGATTCATCCGAAGTCAGTATGGATGATTTTGCATGGCTTTAATAATTAGTAATACTCTGGGAGAAACAAAACCAGTATGTTAATAGACTTTCTGCAAGCTGATCAACGTAAAGGTTTTTATTCACTGAAAAGACACAGTCAGGAATTTTGAAAACTGAGACTCTCAAGAAGAAATTGCACAACTCCCCAATAAATAGCAAGTGTCTAATCAAGAGGGAAAATGCCTTAAATACAAATGATCACAACATTCCCAGAGGAGCAGCATTCATTCTCATGAAAATCCCAGTGGTGCATATGACAAGGATTGCAAGTCATCTGACAAAATGAACAAACTGTGGTAGACAGGAGAAAAGACAAAATGGCAATAATTAATATTATTAATTAAATATCAATCCCAAGAATGGTAGCACCCTGTAAGCTCAGTAGTCACAAAGAACCCCCGTTTTTCTTCTCAAACTCTTCTGTTTTTCTCCTTTCTGACACTGCTAATACCTAGCAATGTAACTAGTGTATACCATCTTACTTCATTTTCATAAAGGTTAAACATTTTATTTTAAAATACATTCATAATGAGACATTTTTGTGCTACTCTCATCTTAAAAAGTATAAAATGGCATTCATAGTGTGGAGTCTATTGATCAAGATCAGTAACCACCCTACATAGGGTAATATTAGAATAGTAATCTTAGGTAAGTTAATGTTGGAAAAGAAAACAAGGAAAATGTTAGCAACAGAATGTGAAACAGAGACAGAAGCATGAAGCAGAGGTCACTTATGTTCATGGATCATGTACTGGACCTAATGAAGTAATAGGAGGCTCAGACAACTCAGTTAATGATGATGTCTCAACTCCAGTGACAAAGAAAACATCCTAAACCTAAAGCAGCACCACCTGACAAACAGTTATATACAAGCTACACAACACAAAGTGACTCTACGAGCCACACACAATCACAGAAAATATACATAAGCATGTGTCTGTTTCCTACTATGAAATTTCAATTAATTTACTAATTATTAATTCCGCAGAGAATGAGGGCAGAATAAAGAATCTGCTTTGCTGGGTTCCTTTGGCTTTAATTTATGAGAGAGAGTAAAGCAAATGCAACACTCAAACCAATAAATAGACTCTGAAGAGATGGTTCGGCGGTTAAGGGCACATACTGCTCTAGCATGGGACCTGGGTTCAGTTCCCAGCGTCGATATCAGGCAATCATAACCGCCTGTGACTCTGGTACCAGAGAATCCAATGTCTTTTTCTGGATTTCATGTATCTGTTCTCGTGAGCACACACATGTGTACACACACACACACACACACATGTAATTGAAAATTAATATTTTAAAAACCACCACAGGAATTTTCAGTGATAGAGTTTCGAGGTAGGAATGGTTCCAAATGAGATCCAATGATTCCACACAGAAAGCTTCAGATTCAATGCCAGTCTGTAGAGCAAATCTCAGGGGTGCAGACTGTAAACAGTACATAACAGAAGGTATGTGGAGCACTGGAGTGTGGACCCAGGACAGTGATAGCTTCGCTGGCCATGTGCAAGTGCCTGTGTTCATTAGTACTTCACTGGAAATATCAAACATTAAATGTAGACACATGCATGCTAACACACACATTGCATACCTTATAGCTTTTGCATTGGTGTGTGATAAGCTAAACATTATTCTTAGCATAAGCTATTTTGTATTTAGAGATTCCCTAATGTGTTCAGAATTAAGAGATGCATCACTCATATCTTAGCCATAAATTCATCATTTGATGCAATAACCATTCATCAGTTAGACGCTGGTATCAATAGCTCACTGACAGTGACTAGGCAGCACAGATTGCACATAACTCTAAAGGTATAAAATCAATATACATTTCCTCCCTAGTTTCCATTCCAGGGTTTCCTTGGCTAGACTATGATGCTCTGTTGCATGGACTGCATGAACAATGCATGCTGAGCATGCCTGGAAGAATCTGCAATGCAGATAAGTGAGAAGCATTGCCCTTAATTTGCATATTAAACCAACACAGTAAGGGATTTGTCAGATGTCAAGTGCTTTTACATATCCCAAGCCTCCTCCTTGCCACCCTACTCCCGTTTTTAAAATATTGGATTGACTTTATTACCGCAGCTACATTTGTAGCAATAAAAAATGTATCCTTAGCTATGTGAATGCAATGTGAGTTACGAGTATTGGATTTCTCTAAATGACTGAAGCTTATTGGAGAAAGGGAAACAGCAGACCAGCGTTTGCCATCGCAGAACAGACAGGAAGCTTAAACACCCAGTTCAGGAGCAGAGAACTAGGTTCTGTCTGTCAGTTCTTACAGAGAAGCACGAGACCACCTTCGTTCCGCAGCTTGAGCGGGGACACATTGTTCTGCTGTTCCTTTGGGCTCTTTGGTACTATAAAGCTGATGTGGTTCCTCAGACTCGTGTCCTGAACAGAATTTAAACTACTCTTGTGAGTAACAGCAGAAAGAATTTATCGACTGCCTCTCAGGCTGAAAGCAAAAGTAACCAGTTGCATCAAATTATCCATTTAGATTCCTAGCTTATTAATATGAAGGTTTTGATTGATGCTGGGCTTTTATTCCATCTATTGTGATATTTGAGCATATTAAAATGTAGATGCAGAACTTTGTGCAGATACATAGGTCCCCTCCCCACTATTCCTTACTTACTATGGGACAGCACAAAATGCATTATTTGTGGAGGTGAGGAGTCTTTCCCACAAATCAACCTCACCATTAAAAACATTTATTTATTGAACATTTGGAGCAGTTATTAAGAGCTACAAGACAATTTCTGTTTTCAAGAACCTCACAACACAAGAAGATAAAATATTTATAAGAAACAAATTACTGGATTAAAAAAAAGACAATGATGTATGCAATGTCGGGAAGCCAGAATCCCCGTAGAGACACTCTCCTCGCAGGAGTGCTCGCTCGCTGCTGGCTGACTTGTTCCTCTAGTTTCCAGTCTCAGTAAAATCAGAGATTGCACTCAGTGATGTGTAATTTTTCTCCCAGTCTAACATCCATGGAAACAATATTTAGGTGGTTACATTATCCTTAAATACTTTTAGGCATTTACTGCATGGCTTCTTGTGACAGTCAAGAGAAAGGAGAGGCACTGGCCACCAAAAGACATTTCAACATATCTGTTTTCTGCTAGACATTTTAAAAGTTCGTAGACCAAGTAATGCCACACAACTAATTCCTTTACCATATCTTTACAAATGGAATGAAGTTGTATGAGCCGTGTCTGCCTAAACCAAAAAAAAAAAAATCTTTTATTTTCTTTTAAATTCAAGCCATGCTGTTTATTTTCTCCATAGTATCTGTGAGTCAAGCTTCAAACTGTAGCCTGGGAACACCTGGCTGAAGGTGTCACCTTATCCCTTGGGTATGCAACCTGGTTCCCATGGCAACTCTTAATGGCATCCTTGTTCCTTATGCAGTGGTGGATATGGGAACATTGAAAGGTACAGGGGGGCCAAAGGGGCTGCCTTTAGTGTGTACCTGTTGATGGTGACTTGGATAGATGTGTGGGCTTGCTCAGTCTCCTCTGTGGCCTCCTCTCCCATGGGACATGGGCAGTAATTTTACTTGGGAAAGGACATTATGAGCCTAATTTTTAGATATATAAAAAGCTCACAGTTAGCAAATACTCCTTGGCATGATGCTTTTTATAAATCCATGCAACTCATGTGACATCAAGCACCTCATCCATGCCGTTCATGTGACATCAGGCAGCTCAGGTGACATCAGGCACCTCATATGACATCTGAGTTCTCAACACATACTCAGAGACACTTCAGCCAAATTACCAACACTTAGACATCCTGATAAGATTTGTCTGCCAGTCCCTTACTCCTACTTTCACGTTGGACTAACGCAGACTAACTCTTCATTCTCAAGTATAGCTTTCTGTCGAACAATGTAAAGCAGCCAACACCTGGTGTCATGTGCTCTAGACTCCACCAGCTGACCCTTCCTGGCCCTGGAACCACATGTTTCCATGGTAGAAATGATTGCAGACCACATAGTCTCCTCCAAGCCCTTACAGTATAAATGTCACAGCAAAGGGTGCCAGAGCATCACGAAGACCATCATTCTGGACCCCATCACTCCCTCCACTAGCCAGGTCACTCCAGTGTGGGTCTGAGTTGTGCTAAGAGCCTCCCATCTAAGGGACCTGGAAGGAAGGAACGGAGCAGAGAAATTGTGCTGACCAGCAAATGATCCATTTACTAAGCATCAGTATGAACTGCATCTGCATTTCACAGATCCCGGTACAGTCTCCCCACCTGTAACTGAAAGCTACTCTTCCATAAATATCTTAAATTACATAAAATTAAAGTTAATTATCTCTTCTGGTCCGCTACTTTAAAAACATGTTTTTCTAGACATTAGCAATTTGGCTTTAGGACAATACACATTATTAAACATTTTTCATCAATCCCTGTTCAAATTACTATGATAACAGGGCTCGGGCTTAAATTTAGCTGACAGGCTTTTCAATTTTCACATGATGCTGCTGCTCACAAGACTAAAAGTTTTGTAATCTTTTCCAGTGGACTGGAAACATCAGGTCCTTGGGTAAACAGAAAGCTGTTTTTTCAAGCAAAGAACAAAATGGAAACAAAGGAAAGACTAAACAGCTTTTTAAAAGATATATATATATATATGTATATATATATATATTTGTTTTTTGAGAATTTTATACATGCTGTACTTTATCATATGCATGCCCTACTCGCTTTCTTCTCAAACCCTTCCTACGACATCCTCACCCAGCTTTATGACAATCATTTTTACCAACGGAGTCCAAGGAAAGCTCCTATCCGCACATGGCTGGGGGGCCATCTACTGGGGCATGAGCAATATAGCATGGGCCACAACTTTGAGTAACACTGTCTCTCTCAACCCCCAGAAGCTATTAACTGCAGAGAGTTCAGCCAGGAGTAGGCTATCATGGGCTCCTCCCCTATCCACACTGAAAATTTGGCCAACTGATAGTATGCTGGTGGGCATGATTCCTGTGAGTTCCCGAGTATAGTCCTCCTGCCATGTGCAGAAGATGCTGTTTAACAAAAGAGGTCAGACAAAGTAAAATTCACTGTAATCGCCAGCATGCTGTGAGCCTTCTGGGTATAAAAACCATGCTCTATCTGAATGGGCGGTGTCTCAGTTATTTTCTACCACTGTGGTAAAACACCATGACCAAAGCAACTTGTAAAAGAGTTTATTTGGGACTTGTTTGAGACAGCTAGAGAGCATAGTCATCAAGGCAGTGAGCATGACAGTAAGCAGGTAGCTATGGTACTGGAGCAGTGGCTGAGAGCTCACATTTGATACCTAAGCAGGAGACTGAGAAAAAGAAAGTCAATGGGAAAGACACAAGTCGGCCTCCAGGGACACACCTCCTCCAACAAGACCACACCCCTAGCTCTTCCCAAATAGTCTCACCAACAGAAGACCAAAGACCAAGTTTTCAAACATACGAGCCTGTGGAGGCCATTCCCATTCAAACCATCACAGGCTGGATGTGAAGGGAATAATTAACTGCATTGTATACTTGTTCATAACTGTTCTATCTCTTCTAGCATGGGAGGAAGAGACGTCTAACAGATGTCACTGCTCACAGTTCACCCATAGCTCTGCAGTCGGTGACAAGCAACTAGAGAATTCACCCAGCACTTGCTAGAAGGCCGGTGATTGAAAAACAGCCTCCTTCCCCAGTTCCCTAACTCCCTACTACTCTGGCATTACTAGAAAAAAATAAAAACCATAATTTGCAAGTCCTTTCTCACACTTTGCTCTTGCTGGTTTATAAAATGTTTCTAATAGCCTTAAGTGGAAGGTTCCTGAATTGTAAATATAATACAATCAAAGCAATAATAATATTCCTTGGCACACTTAAAATGGCTAGCCATTCACTTCAAGAGCACTGTACTTAAACTTTGTGTGCTTAAATTGACTGTGTGTTTAAGTTGTGAAGAAAATGATCATTTCAGGGCAAATACAAAAGGTTGGGAAGATGGCTCGGGGCTCAAGTGCTTCTGTGCAAGCCACAAGGATCTGACTTCAGATGCCTAGCATCCATGTAAAACCTGGGCACAGTAACGTGTTTCTGTAACTCCAGCAATGACAAGTCAAAGACAGAGGGATCTCTGAGGTTTGCTGATCACAAAGTGTAGACTGAGAAGCAAGCTCCAAAACAAAACACAAGAATTAAGCAATACAAGACAATGTCAACCACTGACCTCTAATATACAAATAGGACACACCTACATACAGACTTACACACACTGCAAATAAAACACACTTGCACACATGCATACACACCCCACTCATGTGCTCAAAAGCATTGAATACATTACTATCAGACAAACACAACATGCTAAAGCTATGCCACTCTGTAAAGCATGGAGGATCTAGTAAGAAAAATACACTTACTTCCCCAGGATGCCCTGTTTTAGGGGAACTAAGCTCTTAACATATTAGAGTTGTTAAACTTCACACAATATAGGTAGTAACCTAAATAGGAAATGAGGGAGAACACAAATAACAGGCTGCAGTGTTCTTTAAATAAGGCAACAATGAAAACCTTGTCCAAATTCACAATATAATCTCTAGAAAAATCAGGTTCCAACAATCTGGGATAAGGTACAAGGGATCCGGATTTTATTTTAAGAAGTATCTCCAGTAATTATCGTCTAGCGAGCTTGGAGAACATTGTTATAATGTGTTCAAAGGCAAAGGCTGAGAATTTGAGGGTACAGTTAGCAGGCTGGCAATGGATCCATGCATAGATTCACGTCACTGGGAATGAGCATGAACTGAAACTATTACTAAAAATATTCTCTTACCCATTTTCTAAGCGACACGGTTCATTTGTTTGCATCTGAAGGATTCCTCTCTGAGGGCTCCCTTCTATGCTGTAAGTTCCCTAGAGATGCTGACAATATGAATCTCTGAATAACTAATTACTAATTTCCTAAGAGCAAAACAAAGGGGAAACAAGCAGAAAGGGTGTGCATGCGGAGGAGGGTTGTGGACAAAGGGTATGCATGCGGAGGAGGGTTGTGGACAAAGGGTATGCATGCGGAGGAGGGTTGTGGACAAAGGGTATGCATGTGGAGGAGGGTTGTGGACAAAGGGTATGCATGTGGAGGAGGGTTGTGGACAAAGGGTATGCATGTGGAGGAGGGTTGTGGACAAAGCAGAAAGGGTATGCATGTGGAGGAGGGTTGTAGACAAAGGGTATGCATGCGGAGGAGGGTTGTGGACAAAGGGTATGCATGCGGAAGAGGGTTGTGGACAAAGGGTTGGCAAAGAGCGACGTGATGAAGCTGACTCATTCTCCAGGGGAGACTGATGCTTTGAAGCCAGTACAAAATCTGGAGGCCACATCTGTAAATGAACATGAGGTTTTGTGATAGAAAGGATTATACCTTCCTGGTTATCTCTGAAATAGCCAACAAGAACTCAGGTACCCTTCCTTAGAAACATCAAACCATAAATACATCTTTGTCACTAGCCAGTTCCCTTCATTTCGTTCCTCTTCAGATTCCAGGTGCTTAATAGTTCCAGTCAGGTTAGTACACATGACCCCTATGTGACTCTACACACTTCAAAGAACGAGTTACTGGTAGCTCAGCAAATAGGTTATGATCAGTCCATGCCTGGTGGTAATCACAAAAATTGCAAAAATGAACAGAATACATGTCATAATACAAATTCACCAGAATTAAGATATAAAATGTATCTGTGACACCAGAAAGGACTATGTGTGCTAAAGATGTTAAAATGGACTGGGGGTGTAGCTCATTTTGTAGAGTGTCTGTCTAGCACTCACCAAGCCCTGGACTTGATCCCTAGCCAGCAGTGTATAAATGGGTCCTTCAAGTACAGACCTACAATCCAACCTTCAGATGGAGACAGGAAGATCATAGTATTCCTAGGTTATATAAAGAGGTCTAGTCCAGCTGGAATAGAGAGCCTGTGTCGAAAAAGTAAATACTTTAAAGTATGTTGAAATTTAAGAAAAGCAGAGGTTCCTCTGGCTATAAACTTGATTATGCAAAACTAAGTGACAGATGGGGACAACAGCTTCTCAGCATAGATCCAGCAAGTCAGTCTGAGCTGCTCTTCACTGCTGACTTCTGTATCATCACAGTATGACTGCCCCCGCCCGGTAGACTAACAACTTTAACGACTGTGATTTTGGACAGCGAGATACCTTTACTAATCCCTTAGAGATTGCCTAGCAAAAGAGGGCAGTGCCTGTGGGATTCATTCCTTTCTTACTACGGTAACACAATGCATTCTCAAAGGCTTGGGGAGAGAGAAGCGATGACTCAGTGAAGAGACGGGTAAGGAGTGATGTCTGGTGCCACTTAGCCATTTCACATTCAGCCAAAGTACTAGTTGAGACTCTCAATAACTTTGATGGGAGCTCTCATATTTCCACCAAGTAGCCCGAACTATTCATTATAACTGCATTTGAGGAGTTTGGAGGTCCCACTGCTTTGGAAAACTTTGTTTTCTCAAGTGGTTGTATTCTGGCATTATAGGAACTATGGGGAATGTGGCATGTGTCCATCATTACAACACTAAATCTGGTATCTGTGCGGAGTACCTGAGCTTGCAACTCATCTCCAAAGACCTTACTGAGAAAATTGATGTTTCTGAAGAACATTGCATTTTTATCTCATCAAACAGAAGCAGGGAAAATAAAAATAAAGCATCGCTTGGAAGCAGAAAGTCCTGAGTCTAAATCTCAGTTTCACCATTTTCTACTTGTGTATGGTACTTGAATTGCTTCTTGATGTATCAAACTTCCACATAAAATACAGCGCATGACACAGAAAGTAAGGTGGCTCTTCTTAAAGTAGTTTTTACCTTCCACAAGAGTCATCGTTAGCACAGGTGTTAGAGACATGGTTTAATGCAAATGTTCTTTATTTAATAAATCTAATAAAATATGAAGTTCAGGAGATGAGAGTTAAAGGGGAGAGGTAGAACTACAGAGACGGGAAGCGTGGAAGAACAGAGATACATGATAGAACCATTCTTAGCTCCCCTTAGAGGTGAACCATTAAGAAAACTTGATTATGATTTTACATAATCAAAAGAGACTGAAAATGATTGTACATTATGCTGTGGATAGAAGACTTTCGATGTTTATTTCTTCTGTCCTTGCTTTGTAATGCCTTAATTGTCATTGTGGTAATATGAATGCTTCATGGAATTTGTGAATGTCTTTTGATGCCATTCAACCCTTAGGTTTCAGTTTTGGCTCAGATGACAAAGGTAGACAGGAAAGAAGACAATGCTGAAAACACACAGCATGTCCCAGGACATTTCTCAGGTGACAAAAATTGAACACAAAATATAATTGACCCCATATTTCCGAGGTAAACAATGCTTCAGAAAATACAGGTATGGTATCATCATGGGCTTTGTTCTTTGGAAGAATCATGGGAATTTTGTGGGAAATGGGGCAGGGGATTTGCGATCACAGAGTGGCAGAGAATGAAAGTTGAAAGACATAACATTCAGATTCTTAAACTCCTTCGAGTTAAAGCTAGCAGGGGTAGAATAAATAGCTTAAACAACTCCCTTGTCCCTGATGGTAAACCAGCATTGTGTGAGTGTAGACAATTATTGACAGGAGGTTCTGGTCTTTAAAAAGAGATCAATATTTCAAGTCTATTTATGTGTGTTTTCTCATTAGTATACTAGTACTCTCACGTTGTATGTTCTACTGCACACACACACACATATAAACACACATTATATTGTTAAGAAGATAGAAGTAAGCTTGTAAAGTATTGGGGGAAAGTCTGTTTCTATGATCTCTGTGAAATAAAAGCCCTCTCTATAGCCTAGAATGTGTACTGTATCCTATGAGTGGAGCTGCTATCACGTGAGAATTGAGTAACTGAGCCTTAATGATGGTCACAAAATACAGTTAATACAGAATGAAGTGCCTGCAGACTCACTGGGATGTGGTTAAAAGGAATATGTTGGAATCCTTTTAATCTGTGTAGGAGGTCAAATTTCTACAATCTGCAGTTACTTCTATGTTACAGGGATGTGGCTGACACCCACCTTTGTTCCTAGTTTTGTGGTTGCAATTTTGTATTCTAGTTTTGAGTGAAGATTATTATATAAGTTTTAGGGTGCAGGTAACCAATATTCACCCCTGATCTGTATCTATTAAGACTATGTCCTAAGCATCTTTGTAACTAAGGGTTGAATGGCATCAAAAGACGTTCACAAATTCCATGAAGCATTCATATTACCACAATGACAATAAAGGCATTAGAAAGCAAGGACAGAAGAAATAAACATCGAAAGTCTTCTATCCACAGCATAATGTACAATCATTTTCAGTCAAGAACTCTACCTAAGCACACTAGTAAATAAGCAAACAATGAACAATATGTTTCACCTTTATAAGTTCTATATACTTGGACAATAGAAGTATGTCATAGTTTATTTATAAAGTCTAAGAATTCAAAAGAACCAGACTTCTTCTGTACAGTCAGTTAGTAACCAGGCCAGATTATACAGAGCAATGAAACAACCCCAAAGTGTTTATTCATGGATGTTAAAAGATGCCTTGACAGTTTAACCTAGAACAGTTCTTCCAGCCAAGAATGCATCAAAGAGCTGCTCTGTGTCCTCCTTCACCAAATTTGCCTTGAAACTATGGAGACAGTATACGTAAACCATATATTCCCACTGTGCAATTGCGTGATGTTAACATGTCGCAAGTTTTCCTTGTTTTTATGTTTTTGAAACCACTCCCCCCCCCAAGCAAAGTTACTGCCATTTGAAGTAAAGCATGCATAGACAGAGATTCTGACACACTGATACCAAGCTAAATAACCTACCAATTAGCTAAATCCTGACTAAGTAACTAGTAATTACAAACCTTGGCAAAAAGAAACTAAAGAACAGTAGATCCACAATCCGTACCCACTCCTTTCAGCTATATGGCATCCTAAACTTACTCAAAGTCTTTCTGCCTTTGGCTTATTCTATCTTGACTATAGGCTTAGATCACCAGGCAGTGGCAGGGTCGAACATGAGATTATATGTATGGTCATTGTAATAAATGATAACTGACATTACTGTTTTATTCCAATTATAAATGCTGATCATGCTCCAGATTACAGTGTGACTACCCCCAATGAATGTCAGTGTTGATATCTCTGCTATTATGAAACAAGAGTGTGCATTAACAAAAAAATAATGGCTGGGAAGGTATTATGATAAAAGAAAAATTCTAACATTGCATCTGATGTGCGTGTGATGGGAACAGAACCAGCGCAGCAGAAAGAAACAAGAGACAAAGCTGTTACATACTTGTAGAACCTGCATCATTTTGGGAAGGTGCACATGAGGTTACATCAACATCAACCAGGAGCAAGGAGCGGGTGATGACCCGAGAGAAGACAAGTTTTTTTAATTTTCCTGGGTACAAAAGAGTGGGAGCTGATGGAGAGATTATCTTTATTCTCTCTTGACAGCTTAATTAAGTTCCCTAATTAGTCACAGTCACCAAGCCCTGCATTTGCAGTGCTGCCTCCTCTTGGATTGGCTGCTTCTCCCCTCTAATAACTAGTTGGAAAAGTTAGCTGATCTAAACACTATCTTTCCAAAGCAAAGAATCATTTTCTTCACCTCTAGTGACAAATAAGGATTCAATATATTCAGGGTCTACAATGTGATGCTTTGATATGCATGTGAGCTGTGAAATGGCTTCCACAATCAAGCTAAAATTGCATCCACCACCTCACCCAATTTCTTACACGTGTTTACTATATATGGACTTTTGTGAAACTGTTAAGATCTGCTCCTATATTGCAAGCATATATTTCATAGTTACTAGCAATAGTCATGATGTCATAGATTGTCTCCAGAACTTATCCATCCTATAAATGCAAGCTCATTCCCCTTGACCAGCATCTCCCTATTTCTTCCATCAACACCTCTATCTCTAACAATATCATTTCCCTTTCCCATGGTTCAATGGTACAGAAGTCTCCATTCTCTGTTTAGCTTTTTGTACATTGCGCATCACCCTCTAAATCCACCTGTGTGGTCACAAAGGACAGAATCACCTTCATTTTCAAGACAGAGAAGATCGAAGTAACAAGAGTGGTTTGCTTAAAGATGGGCCTCAGTAAAGTGTTGTTGCTAGGTCTTTGTTCCTGTTACTGTTCTGACCAAATCTACCACAAAGACCACACCAAGTTTCTCCTTAGATGATCCTCCTACTCTTTGGGTGTTTCTTCTTTTGGATAGTAATTCTCTCATGTTGTTTCTGCCTCTTTGGTCATCCTCTGAAGACATTAAACATTGTGTGGGCATTCAACCCTACCCACAAGCAGTTCTTACCAGAGCATTTAAAAGAAGGAAATGCTTATATCGAAGAAATCACTTTCTTGTAGAAGGACGCTATAAAATAGTCCCCACTAACTCAGAATTGAGTGTGATAAAGGGTTCTTTACTTAAGGTTGGACTCACAGGTCACAGTCTTCTGCACAAGCAGATAACAGAAACCAAATCCAAAAGCCAAGCAATAGACTGCAATTGCGTGAGCACACACATTTCGAGGACCCAAGGCCACACCCAACCTTGTCCAGCATCTCATTGGCTGAAGGAGTTTCCCCAGCACTTTCTGTCAAATTAAAGAAAATTCATAGGAAAGATAACGGATTACCCATAGTCCCTCGTATTTTCCATCAACCTAGGAAATTATAGACTCTCTAACGGTCTTGCCATAACCTTCCAGTGATGTTTTTCTTACCCAGACCACATTGCTTGACTGTTGCTTCCCATCCAGTATCATATTTCCTACCTACAATGACAGCTTTCTAAGATCTAGGAAATCACTGTGGGATCGTATTTCATACCTACAACGACAGCTTTCTAAGATCCTAGGAAATCACTGTGGGATCGTATTTCCAGTCACCCTGGCTAATGAATCATCCAAAGACCTCAAAGGGGTGTTCTGGGTTTATGTAGAGCTCATGTTCTTTTCTTTTTAATATTGTGTGTGTCCATGATGGGGAGGTATGTCTGAAGTTCAGAGTTGGTTCTCTTTTTGACCTTGTGGGCTCTGGGAGCCAAAATCAGATTGTAAGCAAGGCTTATGTGGCAAGCACCTTCACCCGCTGGTCCATATGGCTGATCCGTGCTTCCATATTCATTATGTTATTTTCACTGGAAAAGGTTGTGTTTAGACTTTGGTTTAAAAAAAATTACACTTGGCCCCATCCCTACTATATGCACAATCAAATGATTAGTACATGTATTCTCAGAATTATAAACTCTCCACAGAGTATATTTTCCATTTCTTTACCCTGCCAGCTACCCAACCCGTTCCCTGTGTTCTTGGTTGCCAACCTTTGTTACAAGTTTAGGATAAGTGCTGAATCAGATACAAAGAGTGCTCACAATATTTTTTCAAGTAGTACAAATGTTTTGGTCCCCCCCCCCGCACTCCACTCCTTTAGCAAAAATCAGTGACTGTGTACCTGTGGAGTTAGGATCGCTCTGGCCATGTTTTCTTTGTTAGATTGTCTACAAACCAGAATACCTGAATTCTAAGCTACAAACAATGAGTTCTCAGTTTCTGTGAGTGGGAAACTAGGTAGCTCTGCAATGCCTGCCTTTCTTCTGGTGCTGCATCAAAGGATTTCTGAAGCTATAAATCATGATACAAAGGGAGGGATTATTTTCATCATGATTGAAATGTTTGTTCTTCCTCCTTTGGTCTTTTAATTCCGTTAATGCTGCCAGCTCAAAAAGGGAACCTTCTCTCGGAGGATTGATAGACATCATCAGCATATGCAAATGAGCCCACTCAGTCTTGAGAATCTAATCTTTTAGTCATAATGATTGTGGTCTCCATTCAATCTAAGTTAAGTATGCTCCTGGCAAGGTAACAGAACATGTACTTTTCAAAATGATGGGAAGAAATGCTCTCTGCCCTCAAGTTGCTTACATTGTAACTGGGGTAAGATTAATGAAGTTCACCACTTTACAAGAACATGGAATCTTGATGAATGACCTAAATAAAATGAGTTGTCAAATAGCGAGGGAGGGGAGCTTAGGAAAATGGCAGTGACTTCTGTTTCAGTAAAGAGACATCAGAATGCTTTAGGAATATTTGAAGAATTGAGGAATGTTGTTTAATTGCAAAAAAAAAAGGAAAACGCAAGGGATAATTTTACCTAGTTTCAGGTCTCTGTAGTAACCTCCATTTAATTCAAAACCAAACTTGGACAAGAGATGAGAGTATGTGTAACAGTAAGTGTTTAGAATATATTTACATCCTACTGATAATTATTAACACTATAGTTAGCTTACTAGTGGAGTAAGCTAAGGTCACATAAATGAAGAAAAGGACACCCTGAAGTGACTATCAAAACAACCTCCCAGGCTCGTCAGAATCTTAGTGAGTCCCTGAAATTCTATTTGGGTTGACCTGAAACAAAAACCTATGAATCCTATTAAACCCAAGCCAAGAAGCTGATGGTTTGGGGGAGAAGCTGGAGAGTGAAGAATAAGAGAGCTTTGGGAGAGTTATCACCTTGTCTCCTCCGGGGTACATGGCTTATTAATCTCGCAGACTCAAAGAAGCAGAGCTGAATGGAAGCCTTTTATCTTTAGGCCTTCTAAATGATAGGTCGCCATCCTTCCTTGGCTCTTCTAAGCAATGCAATGAAATCAGCTACGGATGGCTGCACCCGTGTTCCCTATACAGCACTACTTAGAAAACAGGAAACGTGACTCATCAGCAAGCTCACGCTTGCGTGTGATATCAAAGCCCCTTTACTCTGGGTGCTGTCGAGCTATTCAGCCTTTGATATTTCTTTTCTAAATATGTAGAGAGATTCTATGCCCGTAACCCCTTAGCTTCACTATCAAAACAGAAGAAAACAAAGGCCTTATACCAAAACAACAGCCTGGTTTTTAAGCTATATCAATGTTTCAAAGAGACAGGATCTTTCTATAAAACTAGTTTTCTGTTACCTGCCTGCCTTCACATTTGGTCACCCTAACAGTGCTGGTGTGGGAGAAATAATACCTCAAGAGTTGTGTGATCTGTGCATTTTGGTACATGCTTGCACAGCCTTTAATTAGAAAGGACGCAAAACAAATTCTTCATTGACAGCTACGTGCGTGAGAGGGAAAGAACTTGAGGAATAGAAGATGACTTGCTGTTCACCATCCAATAACGTCGAGATGCACGCAATATTTTAAGGAACTGGTGCCAGAAGCTAGAAAATACAGGGACGCATACACACTGTTCTGAACAAATGTAATGAAAGGAAGTACCAACCCACACAGTTTTCCCTTCCTTCAAACCATATCCAACCCCTAGAAAGAACATCGGAGAACAGATAGGAAGGGACGAGGACACTGTACTAATAGTCAACCTGACATCCATTATCTCATCTGATGGCATGAGATGTGTGAGATGGGGGGGCTATTCGTCTCATTCTGTAGATAAGGAAGTTAAAGTCTAGAGAGATTAGGCAACATATTTAAAGTCACTCAAGCAGTAAACATAAACCAAAGCAAGTATTATTTACTTTTTATATAACTGATGCAAATCAACTCTTGCAAGAAAAAATATAACTTATTGAAGATTTGGTGGTGTCCTCTTTTTTAGTAACATACTAGTGCTACTATTTCTCAAAGCAATAAATCAGATTGGTGACACTAAATATCAATGACAGAATAACTCATGCCCTAGCATGATAAATATACAGAAGACTTTGGGGAATGAGTGGCCACTTCTTACTGTTCTCTTATTGACCAGCATCTCTTTGCAAAGAGGTTTGCAAATACAGGACTTCAGTACTAGACAAAGGGGGAAAGCAGTGTTCAGACAACTGTCATAGAATTTCGCCATTCTGAAGTAACTATCAGTCTAAAGTTACCCCACTCCTCTATAATACCTTCCCGTAAATTGCATGGAAGCTGCACCCTCCCAGAAATCCTCACTGGCAAGAACCAGGCTTGCTCTGTTTGCAATGAAAAGCATTGGCAAGATGTTTGGAAAGAGGAGAAGACAGAGAAACCACCATTTTTCTTCCTAACAATAGCTAATATGTGGGCGTCCACTATTCACACAGGCTTCAGGCTTTCTGAAGATGACCGACTTCATGCCAAGGTTTAACTTAGATCAGCTGCAGTTGCTTGCAGTTTTTGCAGCCTCTCAACTTCCAGGCGTTAATGGGGTTTTCCCGACCGCAGTCTAGACTTTGCAGTGTTCCCTAAGTACCTCATTTCCTGAAGTTAATTACTTCTGCCTTGAAATATTAAAAGCGGCTCCTACTTATCTAATGGAACCCTGGCCACTGCAGTTTGCCCAATAAGGGTCCATCAATGGGCCATCAGGAAGACTTAACACAGACACAGATTTACACAGACGTTAGTTAGAAAGCTAGAACACCAATGACAGACTTCAGACTTGCAGCACTGCACAGTAGAAAGTGCTTTGAAAAGCAGGTGTGAAACCGCGTGTCTGATCTCTCTAAAGAAACTTTCTCCCCAGTCATTGCATGATGTGACTGAACAACAGCCTGAGCTGGGGAAACTCAGAGTCCAGTGAAAGAAAGCAGAAGACGATAAATGTCTTGGCGTGGAAAGTTGTAATCTCAAGGAATTAGAGCTAGTCAAGAAAAAAGCTACTCTGGGTTCTACAAAAGGAGCCATCCTGAAATCCTCACAGCTGACAGGAACCAGGAGGTGACAGAGGAGCTGCTAGACTCAGAAGGCTTCGCTTCCAGGGACACATAAAGTGTCACCAGGGACGGGGCTGACTAGTGTACACATCCTTGAGATTTCACTAATGTGTACAACAGAATTCCACCCTGACCAGTAATTTCTCAATATTCAGGCATCTGATTTGTACAGAGTACAACTGTGTCCGGTCTTAAACAGTCAGTGTCACTAGGAATTCCATCAAGAATTATTTAAGCACCAGCCCCCAGCAGCACAGGGCTCAAAGGGAAGCCATGATGGGGTAAGGGTAAAAGACACTCACATTCTATCTCGATAGTTTCCTTCTTTCTGTGTTCCATCGTCTCTTCCTACATGGATCCTGAAATGTCTCTTCTGTCTCTCTTGATGTTTTCCTTCTAACTACATCTTTTTTCTTCCTCATTTTCCTATTCTTGATGTTTTCTAACTCCTTTATTTTTTATGCTTCCCTTCTGATTCTCTAATTCCTGTTGTTTTCCTTCTAACCCATTTTAACTCTCTCTAACTCTATCTCTGTGGTTTCCCTTACAGGTTATATACCCCAGCAAAAATCTTTCAGGCAATACAAAATTACATTGTTGTTATATTCTGATCTCCAAGTGAATGATTATAATGACTACAAAACAAATAGTAAAAAAAAAAAAAACAGCATGGTTTCCATATTCCTTACATGATTAAACATTTTGCATACTACAGGTGAGAAGCAAGTTGTCCCAAGAGCCCACATACATTCATACCCAAGCAACTCGTTATAGATTAATGGTGTAGGCAAGCAAGGTATTCTTCTCAGTCAGGTCTTTTACTGGCAGGCTGCATTTTACAGTTATAAAGAAAGGGCCAATTACTTTATTACTTATCTTATAAGGAATCTTTTTAAATTTTATTTATTTTTAAAAAAACTTTTTTTATTTTACATACCAATCCCAGTTTCCATTCTCTCCCCTCCTCCTATACCCTCTACCCTCCCTTCTCCACCCCCATCCACTCCTCAGAGAGAGAGTAAGGCTTCCCATGGGGAGTCACCAAAGTCTAGCACAGTTCTTTGAGGCAGGAACAAGACCCTCCCCACTATATTTAGGATGAGCAAAGTGTCCCTCCAGAGAGAATAGGCTCCAAAGAGCCAGTACAAGCAGTAGGGATAAATCCTGGTCTCACTGACAGTAACCCCACTGTCTGCCCCACATTTAGAGGGCCTAGTTTGGTCCTATGCTGGTTACCCCTTGTCAGGCTAGAGTTGGTGGGCTCCCATTAGCTCAGGTAAGTAAGCTGTTTCAGTGGGTGTCCCCACCATGACTTCTTTGCTCGTGTTCTCACTCCTCCCTCTCTTTGACTGTACTTTGGGAGCTCAGCCCAGTGCTCTGCTGTGGATCTCTGCATCTGTTTCCATCAGTTGCTGGATAAAGGTTCTACAATGACATTTAAGACAGTCAATTGACTATAGAGCACGGCCAGTTCAGGAACCCTCTCCACAATTGCTTAGGGTCATGGCTGGGGTCATCCTTGTGAATTCCTGGGAATTTCTCTAATGCTAGGTTTCTTGCTAGCCCCAGAAAGACTCCCTCGATCAAGGTATCTCTTTCCTTGTTCTTCCTCTCTGTCCTTCCTCTATCTCAGGCATCCCATTCTCTCAAGTTCTTCTCCCCCACTTCTTCCCTCCTCCTCTCCTTCTGCTCTCCCTTCTCCACCCACACTCCCAATTTTCTCAGGAGACCTTGTCTATTTCCCCTTCCCAGGGGATCTATGTATGTTTCTCTTAGGGTTCTCCTTGTTATCTAACTTCTTTGGGGTTGTGGACTATAGGTTAATTATCTTTTGTTTTATGGCTAATACCCCCACTTATGAGTGAGAATATACTATGCTTATCTTTCTGGGTCTGGGTTACCGCACTCAGGATGGTGTTTTCTAGTTCCACCCATTTGCATGCAAATTTCAAGATGTCATTCTTTGTCACAACTGAGTAGTACTCCATTGTGTAAATGTACCACATTTTCTTTATCCATTCTTAAGTTGAGGGGCATCTAGGTTGTTTCCAGGTTCTGGCTACCATAAATAATGCTGCTATGAACACAGTTAAGCAAATGTCCTTGTAGTATGATTGAGCATCCTTTGGGTATATGCCCAAGAGTGGTATTGCTGGGTCTTGAGGTAGGTTGATTTCCAATTTTGTAAGGAATCACCATACTGATTTCCAAAGTGGTTGTCCAAGTTTGCATTCCCACCAGCAATGGAGGAGTGTTCTCCTTACTCCACATCCTCTCCAGCATAAGCAATCATTGGTGTTTTTGGTCTTAGCCATTCTGACTGGTATAAAATGATATCTCAGAGTCATTTTGATTTGCATTTCTCTGATGGCTAAGGAAGTCAAACATTTTCTTAAGTGTCTTTCAGCCATTTGAGATTCTTCTGTTGAGAATTCTCTGTTTAGTTCTGTACCACATTTTTTAATTGGATTATTTGATATTTTGTTGTTGGCTTTCTTGAGTTCTTTATATATTTTGGAGATCAGTCCTCGGTCTGATGTGTGATTAGGGAAGATCTTTTCCCATCCAGTAGGCTGCTTTTTTTTCTTATTGACTGTGTCCTTTACGTTATGCAAATAGATCCATATTCATCTCTATTCACAAAACTCAAATCTAAATGGATTAAAGTTTTCAATATCAATCCAGCTACAATGAACCTCACAGAAGAGAAAATGGGAAGTACACTTGAATGCATTGGCACAAGAGACCACTTCCTAAATATAACACCAGTAGCACAGACATTAAGAGCAACAATAAATAAATGGGACCTCTTGAAACTGAGAAGCTTCTGTAAAGAAAAGAAATCTTAAGAGAATCACAAACCTAAACTTTTATTATGAAAAAGGAAAATCAGCCAGCTCTATTTTAAATCTTTAGGGTACATATCACTAATCAATATATCAGGAGTTTGAGGCCAGAAATGGGTACAAGGGATTAATCATCAGCTTTGGTCATCAACCAATCATAGCAAGTGGGTCAGCTCGTGATAATTGGATTGTTTTGTTCTTGTTCCCTGACCTTAACGAATTCCTCACTCAACTATGTGTCTTTCTAAAACTTTAGATTGTCTTCTTGGGCTTTTCACCTCAAAGCTATATGACAAAAACATATTAGTCTAACTTTAAGTTATTTTCAAAGCTTTGTTTCAGCGGTGATTCACTCTGAAACCTGTGAAGACATTTCCCAACCTTAAGGTTAAAAAAATGTAAGCTAGTCGGGCTACTGGGACCCAACCATTTTTGTTTTGTTTTGTTTTGTTTTTTAATTATTAACCTAAGCCACAGTCTATATGGCTCCTCAGTAGCAACTTGTGTGTTCTAGCTGTGTGACACTTCCTTTTGTTTATAATGTTTAATCATCAAAACTCAATTTAAACATTATTATTATCAATTATACAGTACAACATAAGAAAAGATTATCTTCATAATAATCCACATGTAAAATTGCCTAGTAGAACAGAATTTTTCCATGAGATAAACACACTACATTCCAGGCAGCGGGGATCTTCCCACACACCATGCCAGATACCAGAGAAAGACAGCCCTGCCAAATAGAAATTCACCCATCAGGGAGTTTCCTCCTGGTTGGCTGACACACCTCAGATTTCAGTTGCCACCTGCTGTTCCTGACATGGCCACCCACAGGTAAGACCTGAGCAACCTGTAATGTTTTTTAATCCCACCAAGCATTTTTAAAATGAAAAATTCTAGAAGGACCATGCTATCTATAAAGTCTTGAGCGCCTCTAAAGGAAACTGATCTGATAATATGTTGTATATAATCTTTATACTCTGCACACATATACATTAGAACCCCAAAATGACATAGACAGCTGGATGAACCCTGGGGTAGACTCTGGGAAGATCAGAAATGCATGAGTTTTCAGCTTTCTATTTAATAGTCTCTTTTCCGCCTTTAGGTTATCATTTTAGCCTGCTGACGCTTCCCTCCGTGGGTAGGATAATTGTATCTCCTCTATGTTGTTGCATCCTGACATCTGCAACATTGGAATTTCATGTGTTTCAATTGTTTCAATCGGATTGGCCCTGTGTCCTCTAAAGAGGGTGGCACTGTGTCTGCTTTGTGTTCAAAGCCACACTACATATTAACACATTAAACACATTAGTTTGAATTTTCTACAGCTATTCTTCCCTTTAACTGCCAGAAAAAGGCACGCAGAGCATATTCATTACTAGTAAAACATAAGTGAAATTGTCAGAGCCTAAGGAAATTTTATGAATTTATGAGACCCAGAATTAATTGTTTGTAAAGACTTGGAGGACATTTATGCTCACATTGACTTTTACATCATTCCCCTGTCTTCAAGCATTAGTCAGCACTTTTGTGTACAATTATACGCATGAGCTTTACTGATACTAATTCTCTATATAATATCTCTAATTAGAATGAAGCAATTTTGACTTGGTCCCCTTAGTCAGCAGTTTGACTTTTAATTTCTGTCCATGTCAGTAAGGTTATCCCCACAAGGCAGAGGGCATGCATTTCTGAAGGGTTTGGTATCTGGGGTGACTGTCATCTGAGCCAAGCACCACTTCTTGGAGAGTTCAGCTGTGCCCCCTTGTAGAAGATAACCCCAGCTAGGATTGTTGGAGGCTTCTGCCCACCCCTCCATAGAGGGGTGATGTAAGGTTTGAGTATGCAGCTGCCCCTTACCACCTGGAAGCTCCATATGTGGTCTGGGGGAGAGGTTAGGAGTAGACTAGAGAGGGAAGGGGGAGCTCTTCATTCATGGCAGCTACAGGGAAGTCCTCGTCCTTGCTGGTAAAGGCTTTTCAATATAGCCTTTTGGGAAAGAGTTACCTCCACTAGCCACAGCAGTGGCTGTAAACCCCATGGCTCCACACAGAAAGATGCATCACTACACCTTCCTGTCAACCAGGAAGCATGGAGACCAGATGAGTCCCAGGAGCCATGTGTGTAACCCTAGGTTGACTACATACTATTCTTTAGCCTTGGCGACTCACATGAGTCTCTATGACATCTTCTAATACTCGGGGTTAGCAATTCCTGCCTTCTTAAGATTGTGATAGAAACAAAATAGTATCTTAAGAATGAGATGGCTTAGCTGGGCAGTGGTGGTACACACCTTTAATCCCATGGCTCAGGATGCAGAGATAGGTGGATCTCTGTGAGTTTGAGGCCAACCTGGTCTATAGAGCAAGTTCCAAAATAGACTCCAAAGCTACAGAGAAACACTGTCTTGAAAAAACCAAAACAGAAAAAAAATGAGATGGCTTTATAATCAATAAGGTTGTATAATCAATAAAACCATACATTATTTTCTCAATTATTTATGTAAGGGTATGGATTATTCCAAATTTATGGCATTTAAAAGGAAATAAACACTGAAGGGCTAGCTAGCTATTCAGCAAAGTTGCTCATTATCTTTCTGGGCTCATGGAAGGCCTAGTCTCTTTTCTGTTACAAATGGCCATTTGCCTACACTCTAACAGGAGAGACATGATATTTGGTATTTCTAGCCACAAGTCTGACATCTCCCTGAGAAGGTCCTCCAAAATATTTATGCATGCATGAGCTAATGCAGAAATCAGTATTCTAGAAGAAAGCTGAACCACAGTTATAAGGAAGTATATCCACACATAGCCAATTAGAAAAATCTCTTGGTGATCACAGATGCTAATACTGAATCATTAGAATGCTATAGGAATGAGATCCTGAACAACTTACATTTCGTCGGTGAAATCTGTCTTTTATATAATGTAGTATCACCCTAACCAAAATAGGAATAGAAAAAAGTTAAGTGTCAAAAGAAATTACCCCTAAAAAGAGACTGCCACTCAAAAAATAATACCATCAAAATGTCAATATCAGTTCTAATTACTATGTTTTGATAAAATATTATTACTAATTATTCTTATTTCAGAGGTGTGATGATATATAAGATTCTTCAGTGTTTGTAGAAGACTGCGCTCTCTCAGTCATCCCAGAAATGATGAACAACTTTCCTGACTCCAGTAATGATTTCTGTTCACTAGAGTTCAGTCACCTTTGTAGGAATCATGATTCTCTGAATTAGCCATTCAGTTCTCAGACATGTATGCATGTTTACATACACACACACACACATATATATAAGTTCAGATAAATATGAAACACCTCATGCGCTTTAAAAGTCAAAATCAAATCTTTATTCATAACCTTTACAGGTCTCCTGAAAACCTTAACTGCTAACAAAAACACTGACTATGTTTTTCTCGCATATCAAATATTAATCAGATGTAATAATCTGTTTTCCTCTCTAACTCCTATTCTTTCTCTTCACTTTAAAAATCTTCCATGTCAGAATTAAAATAATAAGCATTATAAATCTTCTCTACTTTACCCTCATGTAGAAGTAATGTAAATAAATATTATAATATTTAAACACCTACCTGTAATTTCAAGTGAGGAGTAAAGATGCTAACGGGAAGCTCTGAAGGCAGGGTTTTGTAGACAGAAAAATACGTGAGTGACACAAACCGAAACCTAACCTAATGCACGTACGAGTAAGGGCTGGAGGCAGACAGGAGGTACTGTCTCGTGGGAAGTAAAGTTGCATCCAAACCCACAAAGGGACACAAAACAAAAGGCTCAGTTTAACTAGGTCATGGCACAGAGGTTTACCACGATGTCAGGCAAAAGTTCTCTATCATGCGGGTAAATCTGAACTTCTAATTCTGTCGTTTTACTAGGGAATACCTTTATGGGAAAAATACATTGCCTCCTGGGGATTTCCATTCTAAACCTTAACTTTCCTAAATATTGCCTCATGGGTTTTAAGACATCTATGATGTGTTATATGATTTGGCTCATCCCTCACTTATTGATACAATTAAAAGTTGCCCAAATATTAATGCCATAAGCAAGAAGTCTCAACACTGTGTAATCAGAAAAGTGGTGCCTAAAGGCAAACGAACATCAAGAAGAGCTGATGCCAATCCAAGAACAGATGCAGACGGAGCAGAAGCTTGGCTTGTGCCTGATGGCACAAAGTACACACAGCAAGAGTGGAAGGCAGTTTTCACTGCAGTGTCAAAATTATGCAGGCTATATTCATGTATTTAGGATTAAAGAATAAGAATTATTGTCTTAAGGATTGCAATAGAATTTATGTATTTTTGAGGTCATACTTATCCCATGAAATTCAGATTCATCTGTATTTAAAAATCTCAATGGGATGTCTAAATATACTTGTATATGCATATATTTAGATATTTCATATGCACTTATATTAAGTAAGCATGTACATACAATACCAAATGAACATTCTCTAAAACCTATACCAAGAACTAGAGCATTCTTTACCTATCAAGCAACACTTATCTTAGATACCAAATGTCTTTAATTTCAAATTCATCAGCTCCTTCTCAGGTGAACTTGTAAGCTATCATATCTGAGAGGACGCTAGAGCTTTCCCTCCTGTAATGCTTCAAAGGCAGCTTTGTCCCTTGATTTAACAGGGTGACATTTCTTTTTATGTGGGTAATCATATGCCACTGTGTTTAATCCATGTCTGAATGAAGACACTTGGGGTGTAGTGACAGGGGAAGAAGAGGAGAGAAAGACACAGTTGAGGCTTTAATTCATTCGGACTGGGCATACCTGTGTACCACATATATCGAGATAATAAGATATAACTTCCACCCCACAAGTGCGTAAGATAAAACACTGGAAAAGCTTGGCTAAATGTGAGCGTATAGTGCAGTGGGAACACAAATGGGGGACTGTCAGTCCTGCTGAGGGGGGTCACGTAAAGCTCATTCCTAACTTCATACAGAGAAACACATCGGCCAAGTCTCACATGATGAGGACTTTGCTAAGTCAACAGGCAAAGGAAGGATATCTTATAAGAGGGATCGGGATTGGCGTCCATATGCCGAATGAATTGGATGACTAGAAATTGGAAGATGGATAATTTGGGGAACTAAGAAATAATGAAGGCTTAATTAATTAAACTTAAGCAGAGTACATTAGCTAGAGAAGAAAAAAGATGTTATATCATGAAAGAGAGACTGGTTATCACTAGTGCTCAGATCAGACTGATGGAGTAGATAGTTCACACTAGTTCTAGGATAAGGGAAAACCAAGGACTTTGGTAAGGAATTGTGGTAAGGAATTTGGCCTGGCATATGTTAAATTAGGGAATCAGGGGAGAAACTGGCAGGTGGATCTGTCTGTGAAGCAACAGAAGATGTAATCTAGAACCTCCACGAACCACCCCCCCCCACCCCCGTGTAGAGACAGATTTAAAGCCAACAGAATGGTGAGGGTGGTCTTAGGAGCAGTTGACAGCACAGAAAGAATTCCATAATATGGGAGAGGACCAAGGACAGAATTGGGAAGAGCCTTGTATCTCAGGAATGATCAAAGGGAAAAATCCAAAAGTAGAACAGAAAGGACGAGTCAGGAGTCAGAGGAGACTATTAAAATAGTTCTTAGCACAACTGCAAAAGGCAGAACAGGAGCTCAAAGGGGCCCATCAGGTTTGTTCAGTGAGAAGTCTATGAGCAATGTTGAAAGTGTAAAAAAAAATAAAAAGGAAGTAGCTTGACAATGGGGAAAGTAGGTTAAGACCTCAAACCCACGTTGTAAAGAAAGAAATGCATGAACCAACATTTTTTCAAAGTATAGCATCTTTAATAAGAAGCCAGAGAAACTCAAAATTAAAAATTTTGAACCCACCTGGTGTACTTTCTTTTACCCCAATCCCAACACGTTTGTAACAGGGTAATTGTTCAACTCCTATGCTCAAATATTTATGGAAATTAGTCTGTTGACCCAAAATTTAGCTCTTTATACTTATTTTGGTTTTTAAGTAGACGATACACATTCAGCGCAACACATGTCAAGATGGTGAAGATCCATCAGTTGAACAATGTAAGGCACAAGTAAACTAAGTAGCAGATGGGTTGAGACGCTCACCCTGACCACTCCCGGAACAACCACTATCCTGATGTTAAATGTATCAGTTCGCTCTGCTGCGTCACTGCGCACACATGAGCCTTCAAGACGCGTTCTGTCGGCTCTGGCCTCTTCCTCTCAACAGTACATCTGTGGGAGTCGCGCACATTGTTATATGTATTTGACATTCATTCACTTCCAAACTTAAAGATTCTATATTCTGCTGTGTAAATATGGTATCTCATTCATCTCTTGTTCCATTAATAGGGATGTGGCTCTTGCACTATTAAAAATCAGGCTGTGGTAAACATTCTCATATGTACTTCTGTGAGCAAATAAGCACTTTTCTCCTGTCTGTACACCTACAGACAACTCTTGGAGCAGGTGCACTAAAGATAGTCTGACGACAATTCCAAAGAAGTATGTCCAACTTATTACTCACCAGAAAACAAGAATTACATGTGCTCTACAACCTTACCCAACACAAAGCTTTTAAAATACGCTGTATTATTCTTTGAGAACATTTTACATTTTGATCATACTTTACTTTCCTCATTTCAGCCATTCTAGATAATTAAATTATCATACTTTATTATTGTTTGGGTTAATATGACAACTAATGGAAGTTGGGGAACTCATATATGTATATTGAAAAATTGGATATTTTATTATAAGAAATGTTTCCCTCTTTTTCCACTGGGTTGGTTTTCTGGGACTTTATTTGTAGGATTTCATTATATTATCTGTATATGAGTCATGTTTCAGATATATATGTATAGAGTGTCTTCTCCCATTCTGAATATCTTTGCATTGTCTTAATAATGTGTGTTGATGAACTGAAACCCTTAGTTTTAATTTGGACACACATACACCATACACACACAAATATATTAAAAATGAAGACACAAACACTTTATGACCCCAAAGAAGTGCCCAGAATGATGGAACAAAAGTGAAAAGAGAAATTTGCAGCACTGGGAATTGAACCTAGGGCGTCGTGCATGCTGCTCACTTGCTCTGCCACCAGGCTATGCCCACAACCTGACAATAGGAACATTCATCTCTGTAGGATCTGCGTTAAAACGATACTTAGGGTAGCTTTTAAAAGTGAAATGACAATCTTTCGCTTCTACAATTATTCTAAAATGAATATTTTTCTCTTTTTTGTTTGTGTATAAGTGTGTGTGGTATGTAGGGTCTATGTCATGTGTGTATACACGTGTGTGATTGAGATGAAATTGGTGTGTGAGAGATGTGTGTTATGTGTATGTGTGTGTTGTGTATTGTGTGTGTGTGTGTGTGTGTGTGTGTGTATTCACATGGGTGGGCACAGGTGTATATGCTATACCACCTTGAGACTGGGTCATTTCTTTGCTATTTACCACTGCATCTAAGGCTAGCTGTCCAATGAGGTCCCAGGGATCTTCCTAATCTCCATTTTCCATCTTGCCACAGGAGCCCTGGGACCATAGATGCACAACACTATGCCCAACTTTTCATGAGTTCTAGGATTTGAACTCAGGTCTGTCTGCTCAAATGGTAAGCACTACCTGCTAATAAGCTCTCACACAGGCCCCTATTTCTACATGTTGGAAGACTATAACGTCACTGGTTACATGATAGTAGAGTTATCAGTTAGTTTCTTTGAACATTCAGTATGAGTCATCATCTTGCATCCCAAGAAAAAGGAATCCTCGTTCTGATTCCTGTTCTTGGAAGTTAATGAGCCCCCATTTCTCTGATCACCATTAAGATCTCCTTATCTTCTGTCTTCAGCAGCTTCAGTGTGACTGACTTTCAAATGTTCACACTGTATTTATCCTGCTCTGTTTTAAGTGTCTGATGCCTCTTCTAAACTTTTGGAAATTACCTGGAATTAAGAATTCAAATCAGGTGTTCTAGACTCTTCTTGGGGGGTTGTTATTCTTCTGTCTTCTTAAACATTTTGCATAGCCCAATCAATGTCTTTTACACATCATCTCAATTTTTGTTCCCCCATGCTTTAATTTTAGTGCTTTCCAGTTCACTAACCCAGCGTTCTGCTGTGTCCAATCTCATTGCACTTCGTCAACTCGCTAACTTCATTCAGGTCAATTACTACCAAACTGACTATTTTCTATGGCTTCTAAACTTAGGACGATCATCTTTGACCAGTTTTCTGTTTCCTTGAACATGCTAAATCATCACAGATACTTTAAAATTCTTGCTAGATGACTTTCATATCTGTATCACCTACTTTATTCTCTTTTACCTTTTGTCTGTCTAATGGTTCTTATAACACAAAAGACTTCACAGAAGTAGCACAGGATCTCCCAACAGAATAGGATTCTCCTGTCAGTGTGGCACTGGAGAAGATCATTGTGTTGAGCCCAAAGACTCTGCAGGACTGGGGCCAGGTTCCATTTTTAGGGTGGCCTCTGACCTTGTTTGCATCTATTTATAATCTATGATGATCCCTGAGTCTTTATTGAAATCTTGGTTCATTTCATCTCCTGGGTTCTGATGAAAGAAGAAAAGGTAATATCTCTCTCCTCCTCTTTTCTTCTCTTCTCTTCTCTTCTCCTCTTCTCTTCTCTTCCCCCCCCCCCCCCCCCGCCTGTGCTCAGCTACAGAAGTTTGATAAACTCTTAGAGACAGTTCAGCCTGCCTTTGAGTTTCTCTTTTTGCTTTTCTCTGCTGTCAAGTCCTGTAGTTCGTTTCCTACCAAAACTCTGCCGAGGTTTTTACACGGCTTTGCTGAAGCACTGAACCAGGCCTGTACCTTCCTATGCAGCCTCAGAACACAATCAGCACCCATTAGAGAAAGGTAGTTATGTGTTAGAGCCCTCAAATCTCCAGTCTCTGGTTTGCCATTTTAACCTGGAACAATCTGATAAATTTTTCTGGCTTTCCTGCCTTCCAAAAGATACATTCAGCCTAGGCCAAGTCCCATCCTTGGACCACACAAAACACCCACAAATGTCCCAAGGAAAAAGTGAGGGGAATCTGCACCATGCCTCAGAAGGGTTCCATTTTGGAGAGTTTAAATTCACTTAGTTTTTGCTGTACCCATAGCTCTCAGAACTAGAGCTAATTTCCCTTTGTTCTTCGGGGTACTGCAACAGAAAAGCTGACCTGCCGTGACCTACCAGAAAATGAAAAGAGCTATTCCATCTTAATGGCTCTAATTGGTCTTTAAATTCTTTATATTGAAACAAAACCAACTTCCCTGTCCTTTCCGTCTGGCATTCTGACTTTGAAATCTGGAGAAACTGCTAAAATCTTTTCCTCATTATGTGTCTTTCACTATTTGAACAATTATCTTCCTTAAGCCTTTTCTCTCCCAGTGTAAAGAGCTCTTATCCTAACTTCCTTCTTCACAGTTAAATCCTGACAGCCTCACAAAATGCCCACTTACTGACACCCCTCTTAGGAAGATATAAACAAATGTCCCAGAAGCTGCGGTTAGGCCCGATGAAGGAAAAGCAAGAATCATATCAATGTTTATAAAATGCAAAGGATTTGATGAGTTCTTTTAAAAGTCACCTGAGTGAAAAAATACAAGAGAAAACAACTGTCTGGAATTTGTAGAGGAGTCGAATGAAAGTTTCCAAGAGCAAATAAGCTCATGGAAAAGCTAACTGCAGTGAAGGAGCTGAGTCTGTTCAAAGCCTGAGTCTCAGACGCTGCAGGGCATTCACGTGACCCTGGGACGTCTTTACGTGAGTTAATCTGCATCATAAAAGCATCAAGTAGAGTTGTTGGCAGCAAGTTTCAAATACAGACAATCATTTCCGCACAAACAGTGCCAAGTAATCATTCTTAACCCTTAACATACAAATGTAATTAGAATATCCTAACAGCACACACATTGTATGTGAATTGGAGGTGGAGGGGCACCCAAATGGGGGCTTGTTAAGACCCACATTCTTGCTCCCCCACACTTCCCAACGGGGGAAGAAGAACAAGAAGCTTTAAGCTGTCTAAGGCAACAGTTTCCTGTTCCCTGTTCATGTCTCTCCACAGTTCTGAGCTCCACAATGCAGACAGAGGAGACAGAACTGACACTAAGGGAAGAGACAGCCACAGAAGAGTTCTGGGGTGGTGTTCTTTTGCCCTTCAAGATGCTGGCTGCTGCAATTAAAGCCTCCTGAGGCAGGGGGAAGGGAATGTGGGCATAGTCAACCCAGAGCACCACTTGATCAAACTTGAAATAGATGCCCCTCTGAAAGAAAGTCTGTGGGTGAAGCGACAGGATCTGCCCATTCAGCAGAGAAGTCTTATCCATCATCCATCTATCTATCTATCTATCTATCTATCTATCTATCTATCTATCATCTATCTATCTATCTATCTATCATCTATCTATGCATTTATGTGAGTGTGTGCATGTGAAACAGGAGTAGTAGATGCCATCAGCCTACCACTACCCCCATACCCCAAGTTCTTTTTAGTGAACACTGGAGGAATTGTCCGAGGAGCACCGACCTTACAGATTGGCTCAGTCAGGTCAGCTGGGAAGAGTAGTGAGGGGGTGACAAGGACATTCCAGGTGACGAGGACATATCCTAGAATAAAACTGTGTTGCCTAAGAAGCACTAAGAGAAATGCCCACGGGTTTCTGTACCTCTGAGGGGTGTACAAGGAGTGTACAACAACATATTCATCCCTCTCCCCCAAAACTCTTCCCAGAACCACCCCCTTTCCCTATCCATACAACTTTTGTGTTCTCATTTTGCTTTGTTTTATAAGCCTATCAAGTCCAATATGTTCTGCCCGTGTGTGTGTGTGTGTGTGTGTGTGTGTGTGTGTGTGTGTGTGTCCTTCCACTGAGGTATAGCTGATTTATTAGGGACACACTCCTAAAGAAAACTGACTCTCTCTTTCCTACCAGCTATTACCAGTAGCTCTTCAGCTAGACTTTTTATTTTATTGGATTTACTATAAATTTTACAATAGCACATACACATTATTTATTTATCCGTATGTGACTCTCTGTATGGAGTGTGTATATGTGAATGCAGTTGCCTGCAGAGACCAGAAGAGGGAATCAGAGCTCCCCAAAGTGGAATCACAGGCAGTTATGTGCTGCCCAGCACACAACTAGAAAACTGACTTGAGCCCTCTGCAAGAGCAGTGTGTACTCAAGTGCTGAGCCGTCTCGCCAACCCCAAGAAATACATTTCAGGATCAATTTAAGCCACACGTTTAAGAATCAAGCTACTTACAAACCTTGTCAGTATTAGATACATTAATTCTAATAATGTGCTGCTCTCAACCTCTTTCATCAGGTGCTTAGGAATACATTCAGCAGCCTGGAGTCGCTACTTGAAATTGCAGAGAGAGAGAGGGGAGGAGGGAAGGAGGGGGGAGGGAGAGAGAGAAAGGGGAGAGAGAGAGAGAGAGAGAGAGAGAGAGAGAGAGTTTCCCTGAGCTATTGATGTCTGGAGATTCAGATCCACCCTCAGTTACAATGGCTACAGCAAGGCCCACTGTTTTTTCTTCCAGGAATTTCCCTGTAAATGAATACCATTGAAAAGTGCTCACTGGATACATATAAATATATAATACTCAGAACATTTAAGATTAGAGAACACACCAAAGACCATTTTACACCAAAATTGAGAAAGTGGGTACAAAATCAAAGCAAGCATTTTTTTAGAGATAAGATCAGGATGAAGAGTTATGTCAAGACAGGAGGGAGCTCTACTTCTGTCATGAGGGGCAACAAAGAACAGAGGGGGCCTGGGTCTGGGCCTGGGCACTGAGCTGGCACTGAGCTGGCACCAACACTGTTAGGATCAGAAAGAGAAAAGAAGTGCAAAGCGGATCCCGTGTCCCTAACTTCATGGCGCTGCATATTTGCACTTCCGCCAGTGGTTGAGTCACTCAGTAGCACACAGGGCTGTACTCCAGTCTGAGGAATTAAATAGGCAGACGCTGCATAGGAGGCAAAGGACACGGTTCAAAGTCTGAAGCCTGAGTTTAGGCAGAGGGTCCGGCCTGCTGCGGGCACCTTGTAAGTTCTCAGTATTATTAATCACTTTGCGGGGTCACTAACGACATGCTTCCTGAGTTAGGAGGTTGGAACAATGGGGCTAAAAATTAACTCACACACTCAGAGCCATCTATTTTTAAAATCCCCAAAAAGCAGCACAGGAAGCTTTAGCACACTAGCCAGCAAAATCTGAGCTTTCAATCAACAATTTCTTTCACTGAAGGTGTGGAGCGTGGAGGAGATCCAGAAGCACAGATGGTATTTTACATCTGCACATGCAATTTCCTTTTTCTCCATTTTTATATAAACCTCTCTCTTTTCTAAAAAAGAATAATAGAATTTTCCAGTAGAACTCAGCACTGCTTATTGCTTCTGGGAACGTTACTAACCTCTGTCTTCGTTTTAGCTACAATTTAGGGCTTTGAGTATAAGTAGAAAGATGAGAGAAAGATCTTATAAAGTCCCCTTTATTACATCCTCAATAATTTTAGGAGATCCAGTTCCTCCTAAGAGCTAAAACTTTTGAATAGCCCTCTCTCATCCTTATCCCTAAGTTTGTTCAAGTTTTCTCTTCACAGATCTCAAGGCTGGAATGATTCTAGAAGATTGTACTATTAGTAACTGGAGGCCAATAAAGGCAGTGTCTTCCTCAAGGTCACTGAGCTGGTTATGGCAGAGGAGGTGGGAAAGCCGACCAGCACCATGAGCCACATTTACAATGACATGGGTAGGAATAAGACATATAACTGAATCTGCAAGAATAAGGAAATGGAAAATAAGTCAGCTTCATTTGAGAACATAGCAATGTCTTACATTAAAAACCGTAAGGGTGTGGCAAAGATCTAAATGCAGATTTTTGCTTAATAATCTTGTTTCATTCCAACAAAAGATAAATAAGGCATTAAAACAATAGTATGGAATGAAATTCTGGGAAACCAAATACAGCAGTGGGGATGTGGCTGGTAAATTCTGACTGAGAAAGAAAAACAACAAAATCACAACATAAACTAGGAAAATGTTTCTAAAGGAATGGTCGACTTGCCTTTAGAAAGGCCCTCTATGGGAATAAGGGAGTGTGTTGACACACCATCTTACTGACAGCTCTGAGTGCTCTGACAGACCTTTCTTCTGACCTCCAGAACCAAACAACCTGCCTCCCAAATATCTCCATTGGCTTTATCAAAACTGCTTTGTCTTTATGTTGCCTAATAACTCATAGCGAAAGCAAATTCAAGCCTCTTGGTCTTCAACCTGCATCCCGTTTGGAGGGGCATACCTGCATCCTGAATCTTAAACATTATCCTTGAGACTCTCTGCTCATTCACATTCATTCTTGATCCTGTTGACTCTTATCCCTCTACCCCATGGCTTCTGAAACCTTCCAGTTCCCTCTTGCTTTCATGGCCACCACCCCACAGAGGTTGCATCTGCTTCTGTCGCGGACCCTCCAGTCGCACCCTCCTTACGCCGCGGCACACAGACGTCCTTAGCGTCCTCTTTTCTCCACTGTGTGAACTCAAGTTCGTGTCGCTCTCCTGCTTAAAATCCTCCACTGGCTTCTGATCGCTTTACTAAGTTCATACCACCCAGTATCGATAAAAATTATTAAATAGCCTATGGGGAAATAGTGGTCCCGAGAAATATGAGGTCACAGACAAGATCCCACTTGGGGCGAGTCAATACCAATTGTCTAAACTTTTGTCAATTTGCTCTCTTTACCTCTCAAAACCACTGAAATTTCCCACAAATATAAGCATGGCTCAAAGACTTGTGCTTGAAAATAAATGTGACATGAAGAACACCTTCTCCAGACATCAAACCTGGGTCCTGGAAAGTGTCTCTTGTATTTGCAGGATTGCACAACTACAATGTCCCTAAATGACCAGTGTATGTTGTCCATGACTCTGAAACAGGACTGTGAACATTTGCTATTTAGTGTAAGAGAAAAGAAAGACCAGCAAAAGAAGAGGCTGAGGAAACGGCCAAGAGAATGTCGCTCTTTCTCAGTTACACAGACAAGCAGAGTTCAGACAATTACTCTGTTTTATATTATTTTCCAGATGAGCTATCAATGCAATCCTTAAAATTCAGGGTGATACTAGCAAGTCACATGTAAGTTTGAGCAAGAGTGAGGGTCGCTGCACTGCAGCAGCGATTCATTTGATTAGGGAACATCTGAAAATCATATCATCTTTCTTTCATTAAGAATTTCCTCAAGTATGGAAACAATGTCTAATATACTCTTTTCTTTAAAGCACCAATAACTCATAATATCTAGAATGAAACATAATCTATATTTGCAAGTTTTAGAGGCAAGATGTCCATTTCCTATTTCCCTTCTGGGATGTTCTTCTGTCTCTATTGGGGGAGGGAACTATAAGGGTGACTTATGGGCACAGGATATGAATGAGAAACTCTGCTTTTCACAAGAAGAATGTTCAGAAGCATCAGAAACACATTATCAGTGACCACGGCTCAACTTGCTGCCAACACACTGATATGGGTGTCCGAAGACAAGCCTAAGGTCTGTGATGTGGGAGACATCAAGTCTAGGTTAAACTGTATGTCTTGGTTTAGAAAGCCCTAAGGAAAAAATAAAATACACAAGTCTCTTCAGAGGACCAGGTTAAGACAGAAAAGTTAAGTAGTCTCAGGACGCTGTGGTATAATGGAGAGAGAGACTTGACCCATTGTAAGATAATCACTAACCGGCCTGGCGATGGTAGTGCATGCCTGCCTTTAATCTCAGCACTTGGGAGGCAGCAGAAGGCAGATCTCTGTGAGTTCAAGGCCAGCCTGGTCTACAGAAGCTAGTTCCAGGACAGCCTCCAAACACCCAGGAAAACCCTGTTAAAAAAAAAAAAAAGAAAAGAAAGAAAGATAATCACTAACACAGAGAGATGTTCAAGACTTGTAAAAGAGAGCTCAAACACAAAACTGTCTCAGCTCAGGCAAGCATGGTTGCGTAACTGTTCAGTTGTGTGGGGTGTTTTTTTCTAAAGACTTCACACAGTAGATAGAATTAAACGTGCCTCCTGATGAGAAACAGGGAGCTATAGCAGAGGAGACAAGAGGTGACCTGGATGACGGCCAACCTCAATCCCAGCGTTTCCTTTAGAATGCCTCTTTCTCTCAAGAAAGAAAATGATCGATCCATTTTTATATAAAGAGGCAGGTTATGTTTTAGGTTACAGACAATTTCTTCTTGGTTTGGACCTGAAATTGTATTTTTATTTTTATTTTATCATACAGCATCTATCTGGGTGTGGAAAAAGAAGCCGCTGTGGGTTAATTCCCACCTTCTGTGGTGATTTGACTGTTCATAATTTAAAAACAAAGCTACTGAAATATAGAACAAAACTATGGAAGTCAGGTAGACATTTGGAGAAACTGAAACTGTTGTTAACCAAAATCTGAACAATGCAAATAATTCCCACTTGGGCCGTTTCGTTGAGTCTTGACATTGGCACAAACCTGCTGGCATACAGGGACTGTGCTTCTCTTGGAGCAGAACTTGTTATTTTATTCCTTAGCGTTCTTATACGTATCAGCCCGCTTATGGGTATTTATTCGGTAGGCACCATCCTTCTCATCTCTTGGGTAAACACGGATGATAAAGTAACTTGTCCCTAAAGCCAAACAAGAAGTCAGCATCTTGGTATCTTATCCCACAGTTGAAACTCTCTGGGCTTTATATCTACTTGAGTGTTTGACACCAGAACTTATTCATCCTCCCTGCTAATAAGCCAACAGTCCTGACAATGTCCAAACATTTCTCTCTCCTTCCTTTGGTCTGACAGACAAAAGTTATAAAATTTTTGAGCACTTCAATTTGATGGAGTCTCAAATACAGACTGATGTGGCAATGGCAGTAATTATCGGAGAAACGACTATTGGCAGGGCATTTAAAAACTACTTAATTTTCCGAGCTTACTTTGGCTGTGTACTCAAACAGCAATGCAGGAATGGCAGGCAGAGAAAACACAAGAGGGTGTGTGGGGTGTTTCGATCAGTAATGATATTACAATCATCTCTTTCATGGACTGACAATTTATTATCCTAGGAAGCAAGCATTTATCAACCCTGAACTAACAGCAGAACTGCAGAGTAGGGATTGCTACATCTACATCAATTTACTAAACAGCAACATTGTGGCTCTCGGAGGTTGGCATGCCGAAACTTACTCCGCTGTAAGTAGCTGAAGACTCAGGCTGTGTTCCAAAGCCCGTTACTAATCCTTAACCTCGTCACCGCTCTTCGTTCTCACAGCCTATACGCCTGCCTGTCATTTCTCCTCCATATGCATCCTGTACTGCTATCTGCAAGAATCTTGCACCCACCCCACCCCTGACCAGCCATGCTGTCCCACACTTCTATGCCCTGCCCGAATGCTCTTGCTACTTTTGTCCTGTAACCCTCCAGACCTGAGTTTAGGCCTTGCCTCTGCTAAGCCCTTCCTGACCCCAGCCTAGAAGAGCTGGCCATGCCTTCTTCCAGACCGTGGGAACAAGATGAGCTTCCCCACTGCTTCCACTCACAGGCATGAATCCCTCTGGGAGCCTGGGGCTCCTGAAAAACAAGAACCGAGCTTAGTTTTCACGGGGTTTCTAAGGTGTTAGCCAGCTGCTGACCCTTAGTTCATGATGGGGAAATAGAAATCCCTGGGCTGCCTTGACTAGCAAGTTCAACTGGACACAAAGAGGAGCCTGTGAACCCATTGACCCGAACGGTGTCACTGAGTCGCCACCAGCTTTCTTAAATATACAGATTTTCTTTTAATGTTGTGCAGAGGGTTTTAAAACATTTAAAAACAAGGTAATTTTCATACTGCATTTTAGTTGAAAATTAGATTGACCACTCCTGCATTTGTCGTTCCCTTCCCTTATTATATTTATTAATTATCAGGTACGTGAGCTAGCTTAAACAACTGCTTGCTCCCTTGCAGTCCATCTGGGCTTCCTTCTCAATTATGTATTGAAGTCATGAGTGCTAGATTCATTGCCTCGGTGATTCCCGTGGTGCAAACCGTGATTTCGCTGCAGCGCTGAGCAGAAGGAGAGCTAATGGGCGAGGCAGAAAACACTTCATCAATATCACTCATGCCATAAGTTTAAAACCCTAGGCCCCCAAAGCAGATTTTGTAAAGGCTGCGATCAAGGCCCCAGTCTTTAGGAGTGCGTTCCCTGTACTATGAGGTCGAGGACTACTTTCTTGTCTATCAAATTCCCAAGTGCTCCACGGGCTTCTCAAAGTGTTGTCAGTCCTACAGATCACTCCCGTGGCTAACGGGAGAGGACCCTGAAGAATGAGACGGGGAATGTGTGATTTCCAGGAAGATCTTTCCCTCCTGAAGAGCAGGAGTTAAAACAACCGATAAGGTGTCCACTTCAAATCAGCAGAGTGGACAATTCTAGAATATCAGTGTCTGAAGGTGTCCAAATGTTAGATATCAGTCCTGGGACTGGTGGGATGTGACTATCACAGGATGGGTCCAGAGGATAGGCCATAAAATTATGAGCCAAGAGACTGAGAAGATTTTGGTGACCAGGAACCATCAAGTAATGCTGAACCAGGCAGGCGTTTCTACTGCAACCGTGTGCTCTATCATAAACCACCTGTGAGCTC